>NC_068365.1:50449246-50534246 GCF_020536995.1 Dreissena polymorpha
GAGAGAGAGCGAGAGAGAGACAGACAGAGACAGAGACAGAGACAGAGACAGACAAAGAATTAGAGAGACAGAGAAAGAGAAAGTGATTCACATGACTTGTAACAATTCAACTGAATTCCTCATATTTGTTAATGACATGGAATACTACATGTATACCAGTCGTTATCGACGTAGGTGCAGATTCCTCTACCATCGGTTAAAAGTTAATCGTATGTACTTTCTAGAACAGCAACAACTAAAAGTTTAAATATCCTTCTTAAATATTAGCTTGGGAATTAGCTTATTAAAATCAATACACGGAAATAATTGTGTGAAGTTTACTATAATATTGTTTAAATACTTTATCTTTAACAGGAAATGCATAAACCAATGTTTACATAGTATGAAACTTAAAATCCAGATTGTGAAAGTAATAGCCCTCAGTAATGATACATAGCACATATTTGGAACAAAAAGAATCTTATTAAATTTTAATAATGTCTTACCATTTATATACTATTCACTTTATGTTAGTTTATTATGTCATATATTACTTTTTATTATTATTTCATTTTTAATATTATAAGACCATTGATTATATTATCATAACAGAGCACATAGTGTTGTCATTGATAGAAACGTTATAAACCAAAGTTAAAACAATATAAGGCATATTTTCTGTATACTTTATTAGAACCATACTGAAACAATGTTCAGCGTTAGTTAACCACCGTTCTCTAACACACTGTGTATCAAAACTTATCAAATAGTAATGTATAATCATACGAACAACATTTCGTGCAGAAGTCGGTATTGTACTTTGTCTGCAATTTCCTATGAGAACAAACAGTTGAAGGTCAAAGGCAAGTAACAAGATGATGTTGTTGAGCGACAAAATCCAAGTTGTTGAGCCATGACACTAATTTGATGTATCTGGTCTTATTTTCGGTCAAGTTACGAGCCATAGCAAACAGTCTTCTATAACGTGTCTGGGAGTCGGAACATTATATGGATTACGTTGAAACAAACCCGTACAACTGGATCCATATGGCCAGATTTCATATCCAGTGTCTCGTAACAACACATCTTGTCATTGGCAATTCCATTCAAAAACAAATCGGTGAATTATTATGATGCTGTATAAGTACTATGGTGTCGATGCCTAATCACAAAATAAGTTTTAAACGCATTGCATATAATATTAACGAATTTTTTTTCGTTTGCGTAGATGAATATCAGATAATGTGTTTAGTACAAGAGAATATCTGGGACGATACGATACAATCTAATATAAAATAACCATTTGGTTTTGGAAAAATGTAGTTATGTATTATTGCTACTCAGATGAAACTTATAATATGGTTAATATGGTCTTCGTCATTTACCACGTTTATTTGTTTTCATCGATATATATGAAACATTATAGATCGGACTGCATCTACTGCATCATAGTTGATAAGTGGCAGTATAATAAATAAACCACTTTTAAAACAATCGCTAGCAATTCAATAATTAAATAGCATTCACAGTATGTATATTAATTCAATTTCAACTAGTTTTTATGTCTAAAGGAGCACGATACGCGATCACGATAGGCTCATATTGATTGGAAAAATTACTGCGTATTTCATTCCCGTCATAGGGCTATTATGTAGGCTTATTTAAATACATTTTTTATTACTAGTATGAATGCAATCGTATGTTTACGAATCGCTATGGGTAATAAGTTTTATTCTTCGCTCGTGTTTTCTTCGTCCAATAAGTGATAATAAGTTTGTTTTAATCAGTAATTACGTTAAATATTATATAAAAATCTATCCTCAGCAAGTAATGGACCAATTATTGTTAGGAATTAAGTAACTGCTGTAAGTGTTCATTTTTTTTTAACATGCATGTTTTGCAACTTTATTGTCAATCAATTATATGCTGCATTTAAAAACCGCAATAAATGTAGGTCGAACCAGCTAAGCCGAAAAGCATACACATATATAACAACATGCATATATTGCTCTTAATTTGTGTTCGTTTATCGAGGAGCATTAGCAGACATCATCTAATCATTTGTAAAAACTGTTTTAGGGTTAATACGACGGTAGGAACATACAACGTTATGCTAGTTAATTGACACGCATATCGCCTATTGTATAAATGGCTTTTCTGACATGAACTTCTCTTCCCTCGATACAAACAATATTATATTACAATGCGTAATAAAGTGGCACGTTGTGAATCTTACGATACGTACAATTCGCTCATAGTTCTCTCTTTCAGAACTTAACGACATACAGGTGAATAGCAATTATCGTTAGCAACGCTGCCTTACGTAAGCTGCATTTAAGGTTGTTATTTTTAAGGCCATCGTTTTTGCATTTATGCTATTCGTCAGCACGCAACAGCTTAATCGCCTTGAGTTTAATCGGTTGTTTTTAGTTCTTTTAATTAGAAACTATAATAAAATAAATCAACAACTTGTGTTGACGTAAATAGACAATTATATTGTAAATGTATTTATAATTCATTGTTGATTAAACAACAGCATATGTTCGTGTTTCTTACAAACTGATTGAAGCGTCCCCATCTTTATTTTGTGTGTATTGTTATGTTTATCGTTTCATTAGATTCATTACTCCTGTAATAATACGATATCTCTAGTTTTTTGCGAACAAACATATGTATTTTGTGTCAAACATCACAATATCGTGCATTTTCTCTGGGACTAGAAAGCTCTTGAAACATTATATACATTCTATTATAATTGATCATTATCAAACCATAATGAGGTCGAACCGACACAGTTCCAGTCTTACTGAGCGCGCGATTGGAATGCAATATTGCATATAGTGATGTTGAAATATTGAATTAATTAACATGTCTGGCTAGCAGTTAATGTACCATATGTTGTTTTGGCTTTAACGCGGTTCAAATAACTGACGTGCTCTTATATGCCACTATTTAAAGAAATATTTAATTAATATAATATTATTATTCCTCTATGTCTGCACATGCCGTGTCTATATCAACTTGAGTTAAAATCGACAATTTAGCCGACAATTTATCCAAAGACATGTTTAATATGCCAACATGCAACTTTCTGATAAAGCGTTAGTAAGCCGCAATTAGTCTTAGTGTCGTACATATATCTATCTAGATGCGATATATCTGTTACATTGTCGGGTCTGGCATGCAATGTACAAGTAATAAAATCCGTTGTGTTTCCTGGCTGTACTCTATGTGAACTGCCTGTGTCTTTTATAGTAAATTGTTGTCAATAGTTGTGCCGTTACTACAAACCTATGTCGAGCTTGATATAAGAAACCCGACGTGATTTTAATAACATATTTTGGAAGCATTATGTATTCCCATAACCCTAGTGCAATTTTGGTGTTTCCTCATTTTCAACATTCAGTGTTTTTTTCTTTTCTCTGTATAAATGTCAACCAAACAGATGTTTTCAAGAAAACATGCACACTATTACATATGCTTAGGCATGCTCTGAAAAGGATTTTATCTTGTAATTAATTTCCAGCGAGAGTGATGTGTCGCAATTGAATACACGTTATACGCAGAAGAAGAAATAACATACATCACAATTAAACAGACTAAAAGAAGCATCTAATTATTTTTGAGAGCCCAGCGTTGGTTGTAATTTCATCTATATAGATGTATCTAATCTGATATATGGTCACTTTACAAGGAATCACACATAAATCGGTTTCATATGCAAAGACGTGTCCATGAGTCTGAACAGTTTTATGAATGTTATTAAATCAAATCTTTTACATATGGGCCCTATGACCATAACCAATAGTCATTGCAAACTCAAACGACAGCATGTCCTAAATGGCGTCGTTAATGGAACACGATTTTCGTATTTTCCTGTATATGTTTGCGATTTGTAACATTACACTCAGCAGAGGTTTTAGACATATCATTATTTAGAGTTAATGAGTAATTAACACCAATACTTATATAATAATATCAAGGTTTGACAAAAGTATTTAAATGCAAATGAGACCTATACAATATAGTACAGTGTTTATAAAACACAAAACATAGAGAACTTCCTTAACCTGGTCAGATTTATTTTTTTAAAATCGTTCAGCTGAGTTAAATTTGTCTGGAAGAATTAGAAATACAATAACATTTTTAAATGGATCCGTTAAAATTGCTTTTTGGAATGGTATGCACCGTTCGACTCATCATTTTTTATCCCATATATAAATAAGGCATATATATACTTTTTTTTTTTATTTATTTATTTATCATAAAAAATAAAATACTATAAATTATTATTATCACTTAACTGTTTTATTGTTAAAATTTAGGGTTATACTGGTAATTTTAAATAGGCATGGATAAGATGTAGTTTTAAATATGAACTTCATGTGTTCTGTACGAAAGCTCGTGATGAAATATGTACACTCTCAAGATATATACCAACAATATACACCAATGTTAAGACATGCATTCAAAATACTTAACGATGTTTTGCACTGCAATCTTATACAATTTGCTGTTGTACTAGAGTTATTATTATTGATTTTGATAAATACGATTGCAAAGAAGTAGTCTTTTGAAATGAAGGTTATGTGTATAATACGTGTTTTATCCTTTTTACGAAGTTCATAATGTCGAGGGTATTATGCAAAACTGATATTCACATTCAAGCATTCCCAGGTTACATTAACTGAATAACTTTTCATGCCTCAGAGTACTCGAATAGCGACCGCGTTATTTTATTAGGCGTGCCATTGAATTCTGGACAAAGCTGCAATTCCTAATTTCGAGTCTGTTTTAGCATACATGTGACTTTCAGATTCTAATTACATTTATAAACACCAAGATTTTAGCACTATGTCATTTAAAATATGCTTTACAGGTTCTTTTGCAAAAATATCTTACTGTTTGATATGAATGCACTCTAAATATCTATCTTGTTAAATAGTGTAACCGATAAATTGTTACTGATGGATTTTTCTCAGAGGCGTAGCTTAGGCATGTGAAATAAAAACGCTACGAAAGTCATTTTTAAGACTGTTTGTATTTTAGTTGAAGGTTAGAGGTTTTGATTTTCATTTAAATATGTACAAGCATTGACGTTTGTCCAAGATTCCTGTAAAGGACGGCTTCGCGATTTGCAGAACGTCTTACACCACATATTTGTCTACAAAATATCAGGTTAACATCAATATTGCTATGAGTTCCCCATACAATCACGTTGTTTAACATAGGGGACATATGAGGCATGCACACATAAACTTATTTTGTAATATTGACAATCATATTGGCCTAGACCGTTAATATGTTAATATGCAAAGACCGTTTATATGTTAATATGCAGAGAATATAATTTTAAAATATGTTGCCTAAGTCATTTGTAATGCAGTGCCAGTGTCCATTATGTCTCCTATTTATAAGTATAATACGTTTCGTTAAGTTTACTTTCTTTTAGTATTACACAAAATGTCAATATCGATAAAGTATTTTGGTTAAGTAAAAACATTAGTTCACCCTCTTCAAATAACAATATAAACGTCTAAAAAGAAAGGAAGATAACGAACACCGAGCAACAACTTCGACGTATTCGTAATTCTTATAGAATACTTCGTTATAAAGACTAGTTTAACCTCTATATTAAATAAGAGTAATAGCAATCAAGATATAAGGAATTTCAAATCATTTCGATTCAATCAGAAATTCAAATTTAACCGCGTTAAAGATAACGAACATCAGTTGTTTATGCTGTAACACGAGTAATCTAAACGCAGACAACAGTGTATAGCTGGAAATATGAACTGTAAAAAGGCTTAGCACACATGCTCATGTTGCAGATTGAACAAAAAATAATATAATCTATCCTCTATCCTCAATAAAATTTCTTCCTCTCTAAGGGGTAATATAAATATAGCTGGTTAAACTGTTCAGCTGATATTAAGGTTTAGTTTAATGAAGTATGTTTCATATACCAGATTAGTTCATCAATCTTTCGAAATTATGTCATTGAAATATAGCACGTACCATTAACGTACAAATTAATCTAATTTACTAATATAATTATCGATAATGATTATATAAGTTGATACAATTTTAGGACAACTCGATTATTGGTTGCATTTTGCTCGGAATACTGCTTTGTGTTTAAAGGGATCTTTTCACGCTTTGGTAAATTGACAAAATTGAAAAAAGTTGTTTCAGATTCGTAATTTTTCGTTTTAGTTATGATATTTGTGAGGAAACAGTAATACTGAACATTAACCATGCTCTAATATAGCCATTATATGCATCTTTTGACGATTTTAAAACCTAAAAATTATAAAGCGTTAGAACGCGAAACGATTGAATAATTTGGAGAGTTCTGTTTTTGTCGTTAAATTTTGTGAAACTACGAAGATTGCTTATATAAGGTATAAAATACATCAAGATTGTGTACTCGGCGGAATAGCTCAGTAGGCTAAAGCGTTTTTACTTCAGGACTCTGACAGGACTTCAGGGGTCACTGGTTCGAAACCTGCTCCGGGCAATGTTCTTTTCCTTTTTTTATTTTTTTTCTTGATTTTTTACTGGAGCTTTTATTATCCAATGTTTACATTTATCAATATAAAGCATTTAATGAATAAGTTAAAAAAATGCCAAAATCTGTGAAAAGGCCCCTTTAAATACAGTTATTTTGATTTATCATTGGATAATAATATATATATACGATTGGGCCGATTTCACAATAATTATAAAAATGTATTTATGTCAAACTATGTGTAAGCCGTTGTCGTAAAGCCATTGCGGTTGCACTTGTGTTTTAAATATTTCTAGTCGTAACCAGCGGAACCAACATATATATATGAAACGGTCGACACCAAATGGCAAACACAATGCACAACGTTGTCGTTCAAGTAGAAATAACTCGTTATACTCAATTTTTATCGAACGCTTATGATATAAATACTTATCCATATAAAGCAAATAACTGATAATTCAATATTGCAATGAATTCGTCTTATCATGTTTGAGGTGATTGAGTCTACATTTAAACATCGACCCTCGCATTGGAGACGAAAGCAAATATCAGGATGCGTTTTTTTTGCCAAAGGTTGATGCGTAATGAGGATGTCATTTCTAACAAGGATTTTAGACCAGATCCAAGAGTAATGTATTCGATCAATATGATTTGTTTTAGAACATTAAAACACTTCAGTACAGCAAACGATTTAAGCAATGCTGTGTCTTATTTACAATCCGTTTGGTATACCTGGTGAATATGCACGACATGATAATGAAGGGGTAAGCATCTTTCTGGAACACTAAAAATGTTTAAAGAGTCAAGGAGGGGCACAACATTAGGCTCGGTGGAGAAATTCCAGTCAAAATTAATGCGAGTTCTGTATCATAAGTTTTCACAGTTGTATCAATATCACAATGGCGCAGTATTACTCTAAATAGTTATCGTGTAGTACTTGTTATAACGCTTATTGCAATATATGTTTAAATAAAGTAACATAGTTTGCATTGAACGAGTTTTTATTTAATACGTAAATGGTAAACTGTCCGATTCCGTTATACAGTTTAAATGAACAATTAATTTCTTGTCATTCTTACTGATATACTGTTATAAACTGATTATTTTTGATTGTTGCATGTGTTATATTATCGTTGTGTTTTCCATCTTTTGTTATCGTTCTCTCATGTTTTTATCATCGTCGTCAGAGGCATTGCATTGCATTGCATTTATTTTGATCTTGCAGTCAAGGATAACCCATGAAAGTGCAAGCACTTATTTTCAATTGGGTCTTGCTGAAGAGACAGCAAGCAGACAAGACAGTATTGGGATACAAGGAATCCGGATGCGATACCCTAGCTCTTTGCGAATTGATACATTGGTTCTTTTACGTGCTGAGTGTATAGCACCGATACACACGAGAATTACCTGGGTTTCATACCAGTACATCTCTAGTTGGGCGGGCAACACTTAAAGCATTTCTGAAATTTCCAGTGCCCCGGCCGGGAATTGAACCGGGGACCTCTGGAATGTAGACCAGAGTGTTACCAATCGACCACCGCACCACCCAAGGCAGCAGAGGTAGCAGCATCAACAACACCCATACCATCATCAACAACATCAGCAGCAGCATTATGATCATTATCATCACCACAACCACCACCACCATAATCAACATTGTCGCCATCATCGTCATAGTAATCGTCATCATAATCAAAACAACACTTATTAATCAACTTCATCGACCGTCTATTATTGATTGACACTCTTTTTAAAGCAATTAATAAACGATTTATTTAAATACGTTTGTTTTGCATACAGTCATCAATAATACTGTTCACAACATAATGTTTTATTTATTTGAAAAGCCCTATTTTTCAGTAAAGCCGTTTATGTCTATTTCTTACGTAGAACTATTTGCTATAATTTATGCAGCAGCAACAATGATCGACAACCGAATGTATCCAAAGTAAGGAAACACAAACATAACGCAAATGTATATACATAAAATATTGTGATATTGTAATCAGAACTACTTATTATTGCACTATTGTATCAACTTCTATGGCACATGGTTTATTTAGACTAAGTAATCAAAATAGGTAAACAATGTTGTATATCGTTAATTTTATCATCTTTTTAATATATTCAATATACATATTATACGCTGACATTGTATCGTCAGTAGAACCAGCCGAGCAACTATCGTATCTTTTAAAGTGTTGATTTGAGTAATTTGAATACTTGTAATGCCTAAAACAGAAGAAATAACGAAGGGAAATTTCTTTTACATTTACATTTCATTCGCTGTCGTGATAGAAATAAACTTGGTGTTTCCATCACATCAACATCCGGACTGATTAACAAATCTTATTATATATCAGTATCGAGTGTTACAAGAATTGGATACCACATAATTAGTCAAATTATAACATATGAAATTTCAGTAAACTGAAAATGTAAAATGATGTTATCAGAAAACGCTACAAAGGAAAATCCTTTCGCATTTGAATATCCATTATCTTCATCAAAGAACTAAACCGATTGTAATAAATTGGCATAGAAAGAACAGTTAAGATAATGACCGACAAATATAACAGCAGCAAAAAAGTAAAACAAAATTAACGACATGTTTACTTTTACCAATTTTATACTGGATAAACTATATTTTAATAACTTGATAATATATGGTGGACGTACCTTTGTATTCGAATAACCACATATATAATATTACGTGAGATAAAATCGTTGTGTTAGCAAACATGACATTAATAAAGGTACAGAGTAATGGGTTTCAAGATCATCTGTTCATTAAGCCAGATACATATTTAATATGCATCTCTTTAAGATTTCTTACTGTTGATTTAACTTGAATGTTAATATAGATAGATTTATTGTGTCTTATCTAGTTGCTGTATGATTATTCTTTAGCATGGCAAACAATTTTATGTTAATTTTTAAACACTTAAATTGTGATAACTTCTTAATAATGTCTAGTCTAGAACTTATCAGAATATATTCTATGCATTTAGTTTAGTGTAATTTAAATATGTCATATGTCTTTCATTATTATATACTGTGATATTACTATATACTGTGATTTAAAACGTTGTCTCCTATGTCATACAATATTATAACTAAAGGACCACAATGGAAATAAGGATTTAATTGCAAACCCTTTATTGTGCAATCCTTAACGTATAATGTTGATTGACATGGCTTTGTTTATACATGCAGGTTGTTTTTATTACTTATTGTGAGTATATAACATGCTGCCATGTAAATCTATGCATTTTATGTTGAAATAAATCTATCTATTATGTACAAGAGTCCATTTAAGCAATGGTATGCCGTTGATATATAGTTAAATGTAAAAGTTTATTGAAACTTGCCTTTATATAATAACAAACTCGTATTGAATGGAATAAATCACATAGTTTTGCTATATACTTTTGCGGCACATTTTACATGATTAACGTATTCGAAGCGCTTCAAAATGTGCCATATCTGCTACAAAAAAGACAATTACTTCAGCATAATATAACGACATTCTAGGCAAGGCATCTTGAGGGCAAAAACATCTGTAAGGGATCGTTATTTTCTCTAATAAGGTCGATGACATTTACCATTGTGATGAAGCTTTGGACCATCAACGACAGAGGAACTGCATCGATCAATAATGTGTTGTTTTTGTTACATGTTATTTCATATAGTCCAGCCGATTTGTGTGAAAATTGTTCAAAAAATGATAAAAGCATGAAAATTTGCAGAAATGGAGTTAAGGTTATAACAATTAATTTCGGATATGGACCCATCTTAAAAGATCAAAATGGCGGACTTCCCTGGTTCTTCGCTTTGGACCATCCAAATTACGCTCGTTGGCTCAGTATTCATGTGAGAGATACGCTAGCATTGGGCAACGTAGCACCAAGTATAGCGAAAGAATTCAAGAAGGGACATTTTGTTGTAAAAAAAACTCACCACGCAGTTTGTGCAATAGCTATCGACCATGCTCATAAGAAAAACAACAAATTAGTGAAGGGAGATGGAGTAGTTATCGGGCTTACAGGGAATGCATCTTATCCTAAGATGGTTGGTATGCGGTCCAGAAATGGCTCGTGTGGTCAATGAGTTTGAGATTTCACAAGAACGTATCAACCAAGAACAAACTAAAGTACCGCACATAAAACACAATGAGCAAGTAGAAAGTAAACATAATTCATTTGTTAAACAAGTCCAAGCGATGACAAATACTCTTGAGGAAATGGGTAATCCATTCTTGGAAGAATGTTAGGATATTTTAGTCCTAGTAACGCCAGACATTGCTGATCCAAAGGTTGCAAATACAATACGAAATTTTGAACCGATCGGCAAAAATCAATACCAGGAATATATACGGCACAGATTGGACAATCGAACTAAATTACTTTCTGATCCCATAAAACACATCAAATTTCATATATTCAGTCGTTATGAATTCAAGGTTGTCGCAAAGGATAAACAGCAAATTAGTTCACTTAAACGAAATTGTTCGTTATTTTCTCAGTTGTATGTCTCTTGTCATGTTCGTGACGGTAATTTTGACGAATTATTTAATTGACGTCATGAGAATCAGGCGTATCAACCTTCTCTTTCACAATTCGGACAATTGAGACTCGGTTCAAAGTCTGATGTGTTAGTGCCTCTAGAGAAGATCATCACATCACAAACTGCATGTCCTGAGATAGAAGCTTTGATCTTAGACGGAGCTGTAATTGTCAACATGTTGAAGCTAATATTCTGCAAGACGTTTGAAGACTATGCCAAAAACGTGTTCTACCTTATATTGACAACCAATTGAAGACGTGTAGCAGAGTTGATGTTGTATGGGATGAATATCGCGAAGGCAGTTTGAAAGCTTCAGCTCGTGGAAAGCGTGAAAAAGGAATAGGAAAACGTGTTCAGGAAGATTCAGCCATTCCAGGGAACTGGGAATCCTTTCTTCGCATTGATGGCAATACGACGGAGTTATTTACCCATCTTGCAGAACAGTTATCGACATTTAAAGCAACCGATGACAAGATAGTGGTCTCGACACTCAGAATGGAATTTGTTCGCAATTACCCAAGCAAGGATACAAGTAAAATATCACCGTGTAACCATGAAGAGGCAGACACGCTACACGTTAAGGATGCAGTGCAAACTGGTATGCGTCAAGTAATAATCAGAACCGTAGATACTGATGTTGTTGTCATTGCAATATCGATTGTGCATAAACTGAACATTCTTACCTTTTGGATAGCATTTGGAGTCTGTAAAAATCTAAGAAACATACCAGTTCATGAAATCGCTGCCAATTTGGGACCTTCCAAGTCCAGTGCACTTCTTTTCTTCCATGCCTTGAGCGCCTGTGACCAAGTATCATCCTTTTCTAATCGTGGAAAGAAGATTTGATTAGAAGCGTGGTCTGTCTTTGATGAAGTAACTAAATATTTCGAAACATTGAGTGATAAGCCATATATTGATAGAATCAATGAATGTACTTCAAACATTGAACGTTTTGTTGTGTTGTTGTATGACAGGAGCAGTGAGTGCATACCCGTATATGAGGCAAGATAAGATCTTTTTTACTCGAAAAAAATGCGTGCTATCGATAATATCCCACCAAGCTCGGCCGCGTTACACCAACACATCAAGAGAGCGGCTTACCAGGCAGGATTTTGCTCGGGACAGTCACTTAACAAACAACAAGAGCTCCAACCACCTAGCTCCTGGGGTTTGAAGCGCAACAAAGATGGACTGTGGGAACCTTTCTGGACAACCTTACAGCAAGCTTCCGAGTCTTGTGCTGAACTCATCAGATGTGGATGCAAAATGAAATTGGCTGCCGAGGACATTGTAAGTGTGTTAAAGCACCTTTGAGCTACACAACCCTATGTAAATGTGGAGGGCAATGTGATAGGGAATGAATAGATTTACTTGTACTTTGGACTTGACAATACATGTTTATTTGATCATGCATATGTGATGTGTGTTGTTTACGGATAGCGAACTCTTAATTTACCTAAATTTGTTTCAAAAACGATTCAAATTATGCCAATCAATTGATATTGTTATTATAATTTTCAGTGTATGTTTCAAATGAATCGTAAACATGTTCAAGACAGTTTAATCTAATATTTTTAATTGATTTTGACCAATGTTATGTTGCTAAAATTTCATTTTTCAAGATGGCTGCATTTTAATTTGATCATATTTATTTTTAATTTGGCTTTTTGATTACATTAATAAGGTCATTTGCATGGTAAAGGATTTCAGGTCAGTTGATACACTTATAAAATGTTGAAGAATTTTTAAATGTATTTTTTGGAAATTTGACGGCCGCCATTTTAAAATGGCCGCCAAACCCCTTTATGCACATTTTTGAGAGTGGGGCCATATCTAATATTGTTTAGTAACCTCTTAGGTAGTATTCTGCAAATTTTCATGCTTTTTTTCACAACTTGAACAATTCTGGTGAAAATCTGCACAAATCGACTAAACTAATATATAATGGAAGCTTAAAGCGTGTATGCACGATTTCGTAAAATATTGATGCATGTATATAAAATGTGTAAAAAAAGTATTATATAATATACATATATTTCAATATAAATTAAAATAAATGTTAAGAAGAATATGTGTCGAAAAATGCAAAATAAGCCTGATATATTATTTTGAAATCGAAAATGTCTGTACATTCGAATTTGCGAGCATCATTATCATGCATGTACGATGTAAATCTAAATTTAGTGCTACGGATCATTTTAATTTGCTGCAATGATATATATATCCATACGACACCCGAACACTAACTCCGACCCAATAAAAAGACGAATGCTTCGGTTATTGTTTGAAAATATGTACAAAGAATCTTCGTCACAATCGGCTCGGGGCTGTAGTTTGTCGTTGCTGCATTTGATGAAATTCGTCTTGTATGTATACGTTTTCTTGCCTATTCTGTAACATATTTTTATCACAAAATTTTAGTTTAAAACATATACAAATCGTGCATACTCGCATTTACCTAATTTAACATGGTCAAACATATATTAAAATCTTCACTAATGTAATGCACTAATGTTTTACCTCAGTTATATTGTTCATTAAGACGATTTTTTACAACCGAAATCCTTTTATTTATAGGGGGCAAAGAATACCAGTCGTTATCGACTAATGTGAAGATTGGTACCGATCTGTTCTTTATGCTAGGGAAACCTATACCATCGGTTAAACGTTAATCGTATGTACACACAACGCAATACAAAACAGCGAATGCTCAGTACTCAGATAACTGCATTAAATTATACACATCAAGATGTATAAGTCCGATTTAAAAACTAACGATCCATTGTAAGGAAACTAGGCAAGACACGTCGAGGCAACTATCGCTTGCGTATCCACAAATGAAAACAAAACAACACAGTTTAAGGCAGCTATTTTAGCTAGCAATCAGTCTATTTTTACCTATTGTTGTTCATGTCACTTTTACTTAATGTAGCGCAGTTCAGTTTTTTTCGTTCACGATATAAAAGCTATGATGTTATCTAGAAAAATTAACGATTAAACAATCAACGTTTAAATTATAATATTGCCGCTACACATTCAACGCTTCGACTTAAAAAGCTCAGTTGACAATCGTACAAAGATTGAATCGTCAGCATGTACATGTACTTAAATTGGAAAGCTTATGTTTATGAACACACACATTATGTATTCCATAATTTTAAAACAATATACATTAATATACTTTCTTATAAAACAAAGAAAATAAACACACAAACTCTTTGTTGAAATGGATTATTAAAATCAAACATGTCTCTTGAAATCCGTAGGTATTTCATTTCCATTTTTGATTATTTAAGAACTTTTTTCGCGTCGTATACTTGCATTACATGCATATTCACTTATTACTAGCTGCTGTTACGAACGCCGTTCCACGAGATTGTCAACGAAATTTCTCTATAAGGTTTTACCAAGGTAAAAATGAATACGGTATTATGTTTTGAATGTTTCCTGGTAATAACATTTCTTCAAAAAGAAAAGGAGTTGTTATTTATCCAATCGATAAAGGAAATTATCCGTACTGTTTCTGTAATAAGTATATTGCACACAGCCTGTACAACCTCAAACATCGCCCGACATTTTACTTCTATATCGCTTGAATATTTCGTCTGCAATAATACATTGCATGAAAATTAATACAAACATGCACCTGGAAAAGAATTATTACCAAAATGAACAAGAGCTAGCTCCGCGGTCGGAGACGTTTGCTCCCCGCCCCAAACAATTAATCGTATCACATTAGTGTGACTTAGCCACTTAAATAAGTGTTTATTTGACACATAATTATGCACTTCTTTGGATCATCTTATATAGGTAATGGTTTGAGAATGTTATATTATTATCAATAGTGATGCCACGATGATGAAATAAAATCAATTACTTGTTGTTAGATGAGAAAGTCTTTTTCCGGAAATTTGATGCCGCTGATGTAGTAGATTATTATATAATGACCAAGGTCAATATATATGGCAATGTATCACGCGCCATGGTGGAGTCATTGCTAAGTTACCCATGGAACTTGTGCGAGGCAAATGTATGTGCAAAAAATCAGGCCGATCCGTATATCCGCTCACGAGTAATCAATCGAACAAATACTGGCATAGTGACCTTGACCTTTGACCTAGTGACCCCAATTTTCATAGGGGTCATCTACTTCCAAAGGCCTAGGGACATAGAAAGTATCAAACCAATCGGTGAATCATTTGACGAAATATTGATCGGAAACTATTTTACTCTTTATTTGTGACAGTGACCTTGACTTGACTAAGTGACCTAAATTCCAATATGGGTCATCCACTGTCCAATGCAAATGCACATGTGAAGTATAGAGTTCATCGGTCAAATCGTTGAGTTATTGCTCGGAAACGATTTTTAGACTTAGTGACCTAGTGACCTTGATTTTGACATAGTGTCTCCGATTTCAATATGGATCATGTAGTCAAAGGACAATGCAATATGAAGAATCGAGGCAATCAGTAAATTTGTTAGGTTAAACATATTCATTTCTTTTGGCAAGTACAATACATAAAAAAACACACAACAATAGATATCAGAAAAGGTTTGACACGCAAGAAATAATTATTATATAGTTTATCTTTTGGGATTATGTGTACAAATTATTGGCAGTGTTTTAGGAACAATATAATTTTGTTCATGCTAGACATAGGTAATATGAGTGATAGATATACGAAGGTTTAAAAAAAATGAAAAAACGAAATAAATAAGAAAACATATGGAAAACAAAAGGCAAATAGGCAAGAATGGATGAAGGATAGTAGATGCGAGGACTAGGATTAAAAACATCAACGACTAATCGTAACCGGATTGCTAAGCGAATCGACTGGATTTTTTTACAAATTGTTGAACATGTAGGACAATTTCAGAGTTTTCAATTTCGTTTAGATGTGTATTTCCCAAATGTAGAATATCAAGCTTAACATCGATGGTTATTCTTGAAATACTGTTCATTAATGTTATACATATAGTGTTTAACTGAGGACATGCGAAAAGGAAGTGGTAATTGGACGCAATATCTCCAAATGAGCACATATGGGATGCGATAATGATTTTTGAGTAATGGTGTCCATTAAGCGCATTTAATTTCGTCATAAGCCGCCTATGAAGTATTTGGAGATGACGTTTTCCTACATAAAAGTACGATAGTGTTTTAATCAATTTTGTTGAGGTTGGATTGCAATATATATTCAACGATTCACTTTGTTTAATTTCTTCTGGTAGTACAGTTCATTTTCGAATGACTAATGGTATAAAGGAATTATGGTAAATCGTTGATCTTGATTCGGATGTGCGTAATTCATGTTCATTTCGGTAATAATACCTAGAAGCAGCTCCGACATGTTGAGTTAGGAGATCGGTCAAGTCAATTTGCTTTTTTAAAGTATAAGTTGGTTTTTGTCGCGTCGATCTTGAAGCGGTTTCCAGTTTCCTTCGTAAACGGACACTAGTTTAGATGCAACACATGCAATTCGCGATGCTTCGGTTTAAACTTTAAATTTCTTTTTTTCTGCTTGAGTGCAATTACCCCATATTACGTCTTAAAATTCTACCAATGGTCGAACAAATGACGTTTAAATAGTTTCGAGTGATTTTCGGTCAAGTTTAAATCTAAGTTAACGCAAAATATAAATCGGACTCCATGCTTTGTACGTAGTATATTAAATATGTGTGTTATACATACAATCGGTCGAAAGAAATACTAAAATATGTTTGTGAGAGCTTATTTCCGGTATTAGCGTTGACAACAATTGACAGGTATTCGGTTGTTGCTTTCTGGAGAATATAGGTGTTTCAGATTCGGAAGGATTAAATAAGACATGCCAATTTAGTTGCAAGTCAGATATTTGGTTGTAATTGTTATGTAATATTGCATTTAAAGTGTTTGCGTCGTCTATGATAATATATAAGGATTTGTCGTCGGCAAACAGACGAATGTTACTTTAAATGTCGTTTACAATATCATTTATGAAAAATGGAAATAGCAGGGGACCTTATATTGAACCCAGAGGAACACCGGCGCCTGGAAGTACAACACATTGACGCCTTCCATTAAGATAATTTATAAATCATAAGTTTGATTTTCCACAAATGCAAATAACATTAAATTTATTTACCAACCCAGGTGCAAGACTTTATCAAATGCTTTACTTTTGTCGAAAAAGACAGCTTTAACCTCTAATCCGTTCTCGAGGGCTTTGCAAAATGTATCGTAAATGTAAGTAAGTTGGTTTGTTGACAAATAACCTGGCAAAAAGCTAGGCTGAAATGAGGTACGAATTTTGATATTAATTAGGTGACTGTACACATGTTAAAATATCATTTTTTCAAACACTTGTTTGATTGTATTAAGCAATGATATAGGACGGTAGTTAATCGCTTGTGTGTGGTGACCTTTTCAAAAAAGTGCACTGACGTTATCTTCTTTTCAACAACTTGGCATTTATACATTTGTCAAATTAGACATTAAAGAAATCACATAAGGCGATTCATAATTCGTCTCTATATTCTTTTAAGATACAGTTACTTATACCGCAAGGCCCTGATGCTTTGACTACAGAAACTGTTTTAAGAATATCATGAACTTCAGTTGGAGTGAAAATAAAGGACTCTAGCAAGTTAAAAATTGGTACATACATGAGATCAGGTATGTTATCGTTACCAATTTCAAGTGTTGACTGCCTTTAACGAAATTGTTAAGAATGTTCGCCTTTTTAATGCAAGCAGTTGCAATTAAATTGTCGGCGGGATAAATGAGTGCAGTAATTGAGTTATTATAAGGTTTGTTTACTTAAGAGTTCTCCACCAGTCCTTTGATTTGTGGTTATTTTGTCTCAGTTTTTCATATAGGCCATCATAGCAATGATATTTGGATTGTCGAATTAATGATGTGGTCTTGTTTTGAAGTGAACGAAATTCGGACCAATACTATATACTATGTTTGCATTTCGCATGTTTGTAGGCTAGTTTACGTTTTCTTATCATAGAACGTATGTGTGTTTTTAGTCAGGGGTGTCATGCGGATTGATCTAAATTAACCTGAGTGGAAAACAAAGTTTAGCAATCGCGAATAATAGTTTCAGTGATAGTAGTGCAATATATGTGACCATCAAAACTTACAATTGATTCCCAATTAAATAAAGACACAATTTCGCCTAACAAATCGAAGTTACAGTCATTGTATTTCCATATGAGACGCTCGAATATTTACGCTTTTGGCTTGTCATATTTGAATAGGCCAGAATAGGACAATTTAAGCGATAATGTTAATAAAAAAAAGGATCACCGACACCTGATAACGTAAGAGCAACAAGTCAAGAATTGACAAAGACCTTTCTGGGAAGTGCTTTGTGTCGTCAATAATTTGAACAAGGCTGTACTCAGTGCACCAATAATCAAGTTTCCTTGATTTTCATAGATATATTGTTATGCATGTTAAAATCGCCCATTAGATTTATATCTGATATACCGGTGTCAATTGCTTAATATATGGAGTTATCAATTTAATTAGTGTAAGATGCATCTGCGTTTGGTGGTCTGTAATACAAAAGACATAAGACAAGCTTTTTAATCTGCAAGTGTAAATCAATTCAAATGCATTCTTATGAGATAGGTTCAAGATCAGGTCTGCGTTCATTGTGAATAAAATCTTTTACGTATACTATGAATCCACCGTGGCTATCGTGTGTTCGATCTTTGCGCTCGAGGCGGTGATATGACGGATAAGTAGATCGTCATTTTCAATTGAGTTTTTGAGCCTAGTTTCAGTAATACATCAATATTCGATAGTTTTGCTGTAAGAATATCCATTTTGTTAAAAAACACTTTACAAATACTGAAAACGTGAAAAATTATTAGGCATTGTCAATACGTCGGTAACTGTATTTAACTTCCTAACGGAGGAAGCTTGGGAACTAATCGATACCGGGCCTGTATTTAGTTCGAAATCACCAGATAGCAACATAATTGTGTTAAGCCATGTATCTACGACTGTAAATAAATGAAAAGCATTTGAATGCTCCCCGAAATAAAATTTCGGCGGAGCATATAGTTGCCAGTTTGTCCTTCCTTACTTTCTTCCGTCACACTTTTGTTACCGTTTCTCATTTACCAATCACTTTCATATTTGGTATGAAGGTACATTGCATGGACCTTTTGATGAGGTTTGAGGTCACTAGGTTCAAGGTCAAGGTCGCCAATGCTTATAATAATATATTTTTCGTCACACTTTTTTAACAGTTTCTCATAGCGCCTTCAATACTTTACCGATATCTCTCATATTTTGCATGTAGGAACCTTGCATCAACCTCTACCTTTTGATGAGGTTTGAGGTCACTGGGTTCAAGGTCAAGGTCACCAAGGCTAATAATAATACATTTTCCGTCACACTATTGTTACCGTTTCTCATAGCGCCTTCAATACTTTACCAATCTCTTTCATATTTGGCATGTAGATACCTTGCATGGATTTCTATCTTTTGATGAGGTTTGAGATTACTTTGTTCAAGGTCAATGTCACCAAGGCTAATAATAAAAGATTTTCCGTCACACTTTTTTAATAGTTTCTAATAGCGCCTTCAATACTTTACCAATATATTTCATATTTGAGAAGTATGTACCTTGCATGGACCTCTACCTTTTAATGAGGTTTGAGGTCACTGTGTTCAAGGTCAAGGTCACCAAGGCTAATAGTAATATATTTGTCGTCACACTTTTTTAACAGTTTCTCATAGCGTCTTCAATACTTTACCGATCTCTTTCATTTATGGCATGTAGGTACCTTGCATGGACCTCTACTTGTTGATGACGTTTGAGGTCACTGGGGTCAAGGTCACCGAGGCTAATAATAGATTTTCTGTCGCACTTTTTACAGTTTTTCATAGCGCCTTCAATTCTTTACCGATCTTTTTCACATTTGGCATGTAGGTACCTTGCATAGACTTCTACCTTTTGATAAGGTTTGAGGTCACTGGGGTCAAGGTGAAGGTCACCGAGGCTAATAATATATTTTTTAGGTGGTGATTAACACATACATTGACAAAGCGCATCATCGGGGAGCATCTATCAGTTTCACTGATATTCTTGTTGTTGTTTTACACATATTACATTAGAATGGGATCGTTCACTAACTATATCGCGAGTATAAGGCAATTGAATATGTCGGACAAGTTGGGATTTTACTATGATGTTTACAACAGACTATTCTATAGCAATTTACTTATTTGACAACGTTATATAAAGTAGCAAACATAAAGTTGCAAAAAAGCATCCGATTGCTGTGTTACTTGGTATAAAAGGTTATGTGTAATCATCATGACACATTGAAAAGGGTTAGTGCACTTAAACAAGATTTACAATAGTCCAAGACACATAAACAAATCCTACATCCTGAGAACATTGAAGTAAGAAAAAATAAACAAATAAAAAAGGTTAAACTGATGTAAGTGAGTTGCTATTGGGTCATTTTGCAAAACAGAACAAAACATTACTTTATTTACATCTCAGGCATACAGGTATGCAGTAAAAGGAACAATATATATTTAGGTATACAATATTTAAATAGACATGTGCTTCAAGATTAACGTGTTGCACTTATATGCGAGTAACAACAACATCAGCAAAGAGACACAAATAATGACCGAAAATAAAAGCAGACAAAGACAAAAAATATATATTCTGAAACAATTTGAATCTAAGACACTTATGTCTTTCAATTGTATGTATATAGGGTCATAAACAATATTTAAATTTATATGTGCTTCACGATTAACTTGGTACACTCATATGCAAGTAACAATAACAACAACAGCAAAGAGACAAACAAAAAAATAATAACCGAACATTAAAGCAGACAAAGACAAAAAAGTTATATTTTCTGAAACAATTTGAATCTAAGAGACTCATGTCTTTCAATTTAATGTATATAGGGTCATGAACAATATTTAAATGTATATGTGTTTCACGATTAACTTGGTACACTCATATGCAAGTAACAACAACAACAGCAAAGAGACAAAAAATAATAACCGAAAATAAAAGAAGACAAAGACAAAAAAGTTATATTTTCTGAAGCTTTTGGAATCTAAGAAACACATGTCTTTCAATTTTATGTATATAGGGTCATGAACAATATTTAAATGTATATGTGCTTCACGATTAACGTGGTACACTCATATGCAAGTAACAATATCAACAGCATATAGACAACAAATTAATCGGATAACAAAAGCAGACAAAGACAAAATGTTATATTTTCTGGAACAATTTGAATCTAAGAGACTCATTTTTTCCCAATTTTATGTATCTAAGGTCATAAACATAGCTAGGTTTAATCGAGTTATTTGATAGTTCTCAGAAGGGTATTAGCAAATTTACTAAATTTATGTAGATATTCCACGTTTTCTATAGACATTATATATTGAAGTTAATTAGCACTGCAAACATGTATTGAAAACGTGGTTGTATGGTTTCTATCGGTAATAAAGTGAGTGCATTTTAAAATGTAATGTTCTTTATTGCCAATGAAACCTTCGTTTCATAAAGTGCACAATCTATTTATTTCGGGTGTGCCGTTCCATCTGCCAGTTTCGATTTGGAAATGATGATTTGCAGTGCGGAGCTTCAATATGGGTAGATACTTAGATTTTGGGAGCAGCTTAAGGTAATTCTCTAATTCAATATTGATTTTAAAGCATTTATAAAATGTACCTTTATTTGATTGGTTCATGTCTATATGCCACTGCTGAATGTATTGATCAATTAGTGTACGTTTAACATGTAATGATAGTGATTTCATGCTTGACGAGTTTTTTTCGTGCCACACGATCGATTTTCCTGTCATATCTCCTATTTGTTTAATTTTTGATATCCATTTAAGGTTATAAAATTGTTATTTGCAAGGTTTATATACATTTTTTAGAATATTTGTTGTCATTACCTGATAGAATTCTAGCCCAAAAATCTATCATTTTGCTGTAAATAGTGACAGACAGCGGGTCTCTCCCTAGTTCGCCGTATAGCATATATGACGGAGTACTTTTACGAGACATAGTAATGTTTCTTAGGAATTCCCTATGTGCGCGCTCAATAATGTCAATGTTTTCATAGCCCCATAGTTCGCACCCGTAAGTAAGTATTGGTACAATTGTGTGATCGCAAAGTTTAAGCGTTAAATCCAGCGGCAGATCGGAATTATTTGCACGGATATAAAGTAAATTAATTGCCTTTTTAGCTTGTTCAACGTTGTTTTGACGTGCGCTTAGAAACGATCCGTTCACTGAAAATGTGACACCAAGGTATTTGTATTGTTTAACAATTTCAATTTCACTTCTGCCGATGTAAATTTTTTATCGCGCGATGTTTTTAGCCCCAAATATGATTATTTTTGTTTTGTAAGTGTTTGGATTGAGTTTCCATTGTGTGCAGTATTCATTAAATGCATTTAAACATATTTGAAAATCTTTTTCATCGTCGGACAAAATTATAGTGTCGTCGGCGTATAACAAGACAAGTAGCTTCAGCCAGTGATAAGCGCTAGATGGATCAGGTATATCAACTTTTTTACCTTCGCGTATAAGAATATGACTCTCAAGGTCATTCAAAAATATTGAAAACAGGATCGGTGACAGATTTTCACTTTGTCGAACGCCGTTTTCGCATGGGAAGAACAGAGACGAGTTATGATCGACGGAAACACATGATTTTATATTTGTGTACATGTTATAGATAACATTAAACATTTTCCTGTTACAGAGCTAGATAGCAGCTTAAACCAGAGACCATTTCTCCAGACTTTGTCGAAGGCCTGGGAGAAATATGTAAAGGCACAGTACAACTTCTTTTTTATTGCTGCGTATGGTTTCAATAAGAGATTGAAGAACAAATATGTGGTCCACACAAGAATGATTTTTTTTTAAACCTGCTTGGTTTTCGTTAAGAATTCCATTTGATTCTAAAAATGTGTTAAGCCTTTCATTTATAATTGATGTGAAGAGTTTTCCAAAACAGCTTTGTAATGTTATAGGCCTTTAGTTATTAGGGTCGTCGCTGTCACCTTTATTTTTTGTAAATAGCGTTAATAGTGCCTTTAAGCCACCATTAGGCATATGACCAGTATCGAGTATCATGTTAACATAAATAGGTAGAAACATGTGTTTAGTAGATTTTATTTACTCAGTATGTTATCACTTGTTCCAGCTGCTTTAGCATTTTTAAAGCGTTGAATATCCGCTTCAATTTCGGTCATGGTAAAAGGCATGTTTAATTCTAGTGTGTCGTACATGGGATCGTTTGCGAGGGTATGTAAGTTAAACTCATTGTTTTCATCAGTGCTATCATTACAATTTATACTTTTGAAATGATTATATAGCGAATCCAAGCTCGGCGTTTTCTTTGATTTTTTAGCGCCAATTCTATGAATATATTTCCAGTATATTTTAAACTCTTCGAATGCATTGTACGTAATGGTTGTGCAATTTTAAATTTATATTGATTATTAAAAAAGTTCATCGTTCGTTTGTAATTCTTATTCGTATTTTGTAAAAGAGTCTTATTTGATAATGGTCGCTCGCATTTATATCGGTTTTTAGCCTCATAACAAGAAGTTTGTGCTTGTTTACATTTAATACCGAACCATGGCCTCTTAAATACGTGATTGTGAGAACGTTGTTTGGTGAGCGTTTCGGCTGCAGCCTTTTGGAACATTACTTTAATTGTGTTAGTTATTTATCAATCGATGATGGTGCACAGGGGCTTACATCGCACATATATTTAAGTTGGTCAAGTTTTTCTTGATTTATATTATTAATAAAATTGCTCGATACATTTGGTTTCCATTTTGCGTGTGTGTTATCATGAATTGATTTCTGCTTGTGTGGTGGTGCTTCTTTAATCCTACTCGATACGGTAAATTTAATTATAGCGTGGCCATCAGAAAACAGCATTTCCGTCTCGATTATCTCGAACGCGGTTAAAAACACAAAAGATTCAGCAGTGGCAATCGCATAATCTATAACTGAGCTATTCCGTTAGGTAAATTGACCAGTGTCAGTGTCCGTGCCCATTCGACCGTTTAGTATAAAGAGATTGTTATTACGACAAATATCAATCAACGCTAATCCGTTACTATTGGGTTTTTTTATCCATAGATGTTCTGTACAGGGGTGCATTACATTTGGTTAAGATATGCAAATGAGCTGGTCAGCTAGACAATTAACTTAAGTATACATGAACTATATAAGTATTTTACACCTACGAGAAGCAGTGAACGCACATATTCGCAAAAGCAGAACATACACAGCATAGATACAAACTCACGAAGAGACACAATACAGAATTACTCAATCAGAAAATATTTAAATAGCTTTCAACGTGAATTAAAACAATGTAAAGTAATAGCAAGCCAATCCAACAGTATTGCAATTAGAACTATGTAGTATGAGAAAGCAAATCAGACAGTTATTCTGTAACAAGCACATTAGCATACATATTTACGAAGCTAAACTAATTGATGTTAAGTTATTTATGTTTTGTGCATTATATATTATGTATATAATTCGTTAACTATATAAACAGTTATTTACAAATAATAGTACGTTTAAAACAAAAAACATAAAACAAGCCGGTCAAACGGTTATACACCTACACGATAATACGCATAATTATGTCAGTGAAATAATAATACAGAATGTAGAATTAATAACCCAATCAAAAATGAATTCAGTTACAAACACATAAGAATACATAATATGAAGCTAAATCAATGTATTTTAAGTTTTTTAATGTTTATTTAATTATATATTATGTATTTAATTGGTTAATTTAATAAATAGTTTTTTTACAAATAATAGTTCTTTAAGAAAAAAACAACAAACAACCCTGTCAAATGTATACACCTACAAGACAAGAAAACACTTTAGTTTGCACAATTATGTCAGTGAACTAATAATACAGAACCATACACATACATATGCATACGTATTCGGATGCATGTACACACACACACGCGCACACACGCATACAGGGGTATAGACACATTTACATACATTCTTCTAAAGCTATACATGTGTACTTTTACATTTCCAGATACCATGAGTTATATATAGCTGTATATATAATAAGTTATCTCACTTAACAAGACGTCAATGCAACTAGCCCTAGCATACATTAATGCAATTTAACAATACAGCACTATAATCAAACGCAAGATAGACTTTCTCAATCGCAGGCTGTGAACTTACTCTACTACATGCATTATTAAGATGAAGTAGTAATTCGCCTGTCAGACAATTATACAGCTACACAAATAGAAGAGAATACTACACTTAGCATAATTGTATCAGTGAAAAAATCAACCTTAATCAGTAATATAGCTGGAAGACAAACTAACATTAAATGTCTACAAGCTGGTCTAATTTGATCTAAATGATGAAATGAATTCGATTACATACACAATATACGAAGTATTAGGTATTGTGATAAAGTGTAGAAAGGCAGCGTATATTCTATTTAACTTTGTACAATATATGCGCATATGATTTTAATTTAGCGTATTTGTAAAAAAAACAAAAAACAAGAACTGTCACCATAGGATGACTTATGCCCCCTATAAACGCTTGATAGAAGTTATGAGCTTTTTTCAAAACCTAAACGCAGATTTCGAAACCTAAACGCGGACCCTAAGTTCAAGGTCAAGGTTACAGGGGTCGAAATTCGTGTGCGTATGGAAAGGGCTTGTCCGTTTACACATGTATACCAAATATGAAGGTTATATCTCAAGGGACATAGAAGTTACAAGCATTTTTCACAACTTAAACGCAGATTTCGAAACCTAAACGCGGACCCTAACTTTAAGGTCAAGGTCACAGGGGTCAAAATTTGTGAGCGTATGCACATGCATACCAAAAATGAAGGTAATATCTTAAGGGACATAGAAGTTATGAGCATTTTTCGAAACCTAAACGCAGATTTCGAAACCAAAACGCGGACCCTAAGTTCAGGGTCAATGTCACAGGGGTAAAAATATGTTTGCGTATGGAAAGGCCTTGTCCATATACACATGCATACCAAATATGAAGGTTATATCTCAAGGACATATAAGTTTTGAGCATTTTTCGAAACCTAAACGCAGATTTCGAAACCTAAACGCGGACCCGAAGTTCAAGGTCAAGGTAACACGGGTAAAAATTGTGTGCGTATGGAAAAACCTTGTCCATATACACTTGCATACCAAATATGAAGGTTATATCTAAAGGGACATATAAGTTATGAGCATTTTTCGATACCTAAACGCAGATTTCGAAACCTAAACGCGGACCCTAGATTCAAGGTCAAGGGCACAGGGGTAAACATGTGTTTGCGTATAGAAAGGCCTTGTCCATATATGCATGCATACCAAATATGAAGGTTATATCTCAAGGGACATAGAAGGTAATGAGCATTTTTCGAAACCTAAACGCAAAGTGTGACGGAAAGACGGACAGACGGACAGACAGACAGACGGACAGTCCGATCACTATATGCCCCCTTTTCCTCGAAAGAGGGAATAAAAATGTATTAATTAAATTTCCGACAGAAAGATATAACGGTTTTGAATGGGCGACAGCACAAAATTAAATGCATTTAAGTGTAGACAACGAGGCATAGAAATGTGTATAATCCATTCGAAGTCACTATCGAAGCGGATTATAAGTTTTCCATCGTGATAACGCCTAACCGTCACTGAGTGGCAATTATTTTATGAGAAGGTGTGAATTTGAAAAATGGAGAATAAAATAACAAAAAGCTGTACTACGCTTAACTGTTATATGATCAAGTAATGAACATGTCATTTACATACTGTACAACTAAGATAGAATGGGCAATGTACGGTCATGTTTTCTTCAATCTTGCGACCGATGCGTACGATACATTGGCATTGGAGCGGAGATTGGCTAATTGTTCAGGTATTTCTACAAGATGATTCACGCACCAAAAAAGTTCCATCGCGGGTACATGCACTTTCTACAAGTTTTTCACTAATGAGTTTACGTGCGTCAAAGAACAACTCACTGCGGTGCTCGTTAGAGCCTCACTGATTACATTCCTTTTGTAGCTCACTGTGCTTTTCACCCGATATCTCACATTATACAGTTGTTGCCGGGCTCTGTATAAGGCAAACTTAACAATAATTTCCATAGGTCTTGCGCTGGATTGCAATCGGGGACCTTACCTTTGAGGTCGATCTGTCTCTTTTATAAAAAGATTTGCACCGATTTCACTCGCCATCTCAACAATAATCTTGTCTGAGTCCTCGTTGTTTCGGTTTCGGGGATCCCGTTGACATGCAAGCAGTTACGACGAGTGTATTACTCCGCTCGATCCGCTTGTATCGTTAGCGTAGCAACCTTATCTTTGAGGGATTTGTTTTTTTCTGTACCATATAGATAGATAGACTTTTATTTTCCTCCATTCATGAAGAGCATAACATATAATACAATCGCCTTTGTACAATTATTTCATCCTGTTGGTGATGGTTTCTGTGTTCGCCTCGCTCAGATGAACGTGGGTCAATACTTAACTGTTCTGCATTATATCAAAGTATTTTTTGTCTTATTCCAATCTGCGATATTAATACTTGATGTGGATACGTTACGTTTATCACACCTTTTACCCACAACAGTGTGGTGTGGTGTTCATTCTTGTTGATGCTTATTTTTGTTCAAGAGTATAACGCAGTAAAGCATAGTAAAGCAGTTCTAGCACAGGCTAGTAGATTAGTGCATCAAAGCGAGACGTAGTTACTCTAACGCTTAACCGATTATGTTCTTCGGTAGCAGGTAATAGCATTGAAGGTAACCGGCAAAAAATGGTCGACACTGGTGGCTAATTGGAAAACTGGTAGAAACTAGTTCGCGGTGATTTTAGCCGACGAGCATAATTGCAAATATTTATATTTTATAAATACCTTTTTGAACAAGATGTCCACATAAATCCTTCATTTCAAAGCCCGCTTTAAAGTTATTACCACAACCGGATGACAGGTGCAGTATCGATTACTTCGATATAAATTTTGACCAGATTCGTTTAGTAAAGATTCACATATTCATTATTTTCCATCAAGCCAAAAAAAACGTCAACACCCACCATCACCGGATATTAATAAATGTTAAATATTTATCATAACTATGCTTAACGTAGTACCAATAGCTAATTTTCCATCTAAACCGATGTATCAAAGTAGCAACAATAATATTTATGACAACAAATAAAGTTACGACCAATGTAATCATTAACGCCATGTATAAGGTGCAGAACTTGAGGTATCAATTCAATCGGTGAAACAGATAACGAGTTATTGATTTGGAATGATTTCACACTTAGTGTGACACTGACATTGACCTTTAACCTAGTGACCACAATTCAAAAAGGTGTCATTAACTGTCCAATGCCAATGCACATGTGTATCATCAAGTCAATCGGTCAATTCGTTGACGAGTTATAGATCGGAAACGATTTAAACATATATTATGGTAGTGACCTTGACCTTTGTCTAAGTGGCCCCAATTTCGATAGGATTCATCTACTGCCCAAGTTCAAGGCCCATGTATAGTATCAAGCCAATCGATCAATTCGTTTACAAATTATTGATCGGAAATGAACTGATCTACCGACATACCGACGGAGACACAGACAGACCGACCGAATCCAGCAAAACAATATAACCTCTCTTCTTGGAAGGGGGGGGGGCATAAAAATGAAGACGTACAGACCATGCCATTTCCTTTCTTTTAGTCCGATTTTAATTACGTATCGCATATTATATGGTTGAGCGTTTTCCCTGATTCGCTTTGAATGTTTGGTACAAATATCATGTACAGCTATTTTGACTGTTTTTGCGTTTGGAAACTTGCATCTGGCGCTATGTTTAAAACATTGATGTTAGTAAGGTAACTGTCATTAAACTGTATAGAGTGTCCGCACTACATCGACATTGTATCAAATATACCAGTATTGATCCGAATGCAATCCAACCAACTGCTAATATCTGAGGCATTGTGAGTTACAGTAAAGGACAGTAGCATCTGAGTATATGCTTTAAGGAACAATTACAGAAACCAACTCAAAATGCACATACAACCAATAAAAACAGTGCAGTGTTTGTAATGACAACATGTGTGCTACGGTTATGCGTACATCGTTTTATTTACCAATTTATGCCTAGTGGACTCTTCCATATTTCCTAATTGGAACAATTTATTTCCAAAATTAGAGATGGCTAGTATAATTATTTCTAAATTTTATAATATTCCTTGCTGAAATTCCTTTAAGCTTACAGCAAAGACCCTGATGAGACGCCGCATCATGCGGCGTCTCATCTGGGTCTACGCTGTTTGCCAAGGCCTTTTTTCTAGTCGTTAGGCATAAATGGGTAAACGCTTTTTAGTGCTGTGAACGAAGCCATTCAGCCGTTAATGAACACACACAATTAATTCATCTGATTCGTTTAGTCTGTCTAAGTCTTACAAAATAACTTAAAATTGTATTATGCTCACTCATTTATGATTTTTTTAATTATAGAGTCTGCTGCAGTATAAGTTGCATCCGCTGCATGCCATGTAATGCTTAATGTCCTCGTTAAAATGCCAGAAACTAGATACAAATAATGTACTTTCCGCTTTAGTTTACCACCGTTCTCTAACACAATACTAATCAAAACTAATCAAATAATAATGTGTATTCATGCGCACAACAAACCGTGCAAAAGTGGATAGTGTACTCCGGCTGAAATTTCCTATGAGAACAAAAAGTTGAAGTTCAATACAAATAAAAGCTGAAGTAGAATAAACTGAATTAACTATCTTTATTCAATAAAGGTCTAGTAAAAAGATTATGTTTTAGCGACAAAATCGCCATTGTTGAATCATGACACTAATTTGATGTATCTGATCGCATATTCGGTCAAGTTACGAGACATAACAAACAGTCTACTAGAAAGTGTGTGTGAGCCGGAACATTATATTAATTACCTTAAATCGAATCCGTACAACTGGGCCCATATGACCAGAATCCATATTCAGTGTCTCGCAAGAAGACATCTTGTCCTTACAAATGCCATTCGAGGAAAAATAGGTTGATTATTATGATGCTTTATTTTATATCTAATGATAAAATATGCAATTCTGCATTTAAATAACAGCCGTGAAAACAAACAAACTGTTATTTTCACCGGTAAAAATAACAAATTTTCGGAACTACTTTTTATATTTTTTAGATTATCATTTCAAGGTTTTCATATTTTTTCATGATCACGAGTAAATTAAAGTCGGCATTTCACCGATTCCAACAAACTTTTTTTATTGTATGCTTTTTTACGGTTTATTTACATTGTAAAAAGTTTAACTCGAATTTCGCTGGAATAATGACGTCATTTTGTGTATTGAAATGTATCAAGGCACGCCACGGACGACAGGATAACAATTCAGCGAAAAGGAAACAGCTGTTAATTGTTTTCTTGAACAAGGGGCATACAAGAAACAGAAAATTTGTTCATGTCAGTGTAAGATCGTTTGTTATTTCTCTCGTGATCATGGATAATGAAAAAGTTCACGATATATTTTTTATGATCACTCGTGAAATAACAAACGATCTTACACTGACTTGAACAAACATCCTGTATGTGTAAGTACTATGTTGTCGATGTCTAATAATACAAAACAGATTTTAAATATAATGCATATAAATGTAGGACTTTTGTTCGTTGTCGAAGATGAATACCAGGTATTATGTTAAATAAAATACAGGATCCGGGATAAACATTTGGTTTTGGAAAAATGTAGTTAAGAATATCTTACACTGACATGAACACATATCCTGTATGTGTTAAGACTATGGTGTTAATGTATAATAATACAAAACAGATTTTAAACGCATTGCATATACATTTTGTTGGTTGTCAAAGATGAATACCAGGTATTGTGATAAACACAATACAGGATCTGGGACGATACAATCAAAAGAGAAATAAACATATTTTATTGGCATATGTCATAAATTGATTTTACCTAACGATACGTTAATATGCGCTTAACAATCGGTAATTTCGGATACACAATGCTTTAATAAGAATGAATTTTTAAGATTGAGTCAAACATACGTTTATACTTGCCACATAGGATTCAGTTCAATCATAGTCAACTAATTTAGTAAGCGTTGCATTCCATATTGAATACTGCTATATGCTATTTTTTTAAAGAGAAATGTTAAATCTATTCTTCAATTTTTTGTGACGGTGCGCTTTTTGCAGCATTTTTATACACATATTTATATATTATAAACATCAATTATAATTATAGATAAATTACATCTGTTTGCAAGTTCATACCCTAAAAGTATAAAAGATACAATTTAAAAGTAACCATACAGAAGCAATGGATCCCAACAACTGATGTGGATGATGCAAATTATATCAATACTAATATATGATTGAGATATATTACGATTTGCGTGTCTCCTGCTGGGGTAATTGTGAGGTTTGGCTAGCCTTTTAACCGGTTTTAATACCCTATTATGCGACCTTTCCAATGCAGTGATCCCAATTTCAATCATGTTATGTTTCTAATGTTATATAAACATTGTGGACAAGAAAAAAAATCTTTCCTGAGAGAGTAACTTGAGTTAAAGTGTTTTCTGTATGTTTGCTACTTTTACGACCAAATATAAGGTTTCGGACAAAATGAACAAAGTATATTAAAATGCCTGTTTGTTAAAGTGTTAAGTTTAACGGATTATTTTCATAAACCAGAAAAATAAATACTATCAAGTTCAAAATCAATCTCCCGAAGTCATGTTTTTGACTGAGTTATAATACAATAAAAACTAAAAAATTATGTTCACCTTATAGTGAGACCATTTGTGTTATATTACTTAAAGCCCTGCAATTGTGAACATGTTGAACAATATGTTCTTACATATATATATGCGTGAAGCATAGCATCTTTTTAGATTTATTGTCTAATTAGTTTTATAACTCGAAAGCAAATTCAATTATTTCCCTCAAATTGATTTACAGATCAATTTACTACACCAGAAATGTACAGAACATTTTAGCAGAAATGTGGACCTATCAATAAGTCCTGTAAAATGTAGTATAACATGTTAATATTAGCGGCGTGGTCTTGTTTTGGCAACATCTTGAAAATAAACAATGTACAGGTAACCATTGAACTGACTGTAAGTAAATGAATATTGTCCAAACAAATGAGCTTCCAGAGCAACGTCACAATTTCACATTTACCTCCTCTGAAATATATTCTTGCGAAATGGAAACGGTTTTATTTATGTCCGGATAATGAAAGAAAAGCATTACATTCATATTTGCGTTTTACATAAAAACGATCGTACTATAGCACAATTGCGCATAACACAATTATATTCATAAATTAAATTTTAATTAGAACGCACCCTTAACATTACATGTAAATGAAATTAAATAAAACAACCCATTCGGTCAAACTTCTAAGTTAAGATTATCTTGACTGCGACTAAGGTTATATGGAAAAGTGTGTTGATTGCATTCAAAATGATAAATTATTTAAATGCTAACTTGCTGTTCGTTGCATAATGCTATCATTTTATCATTCTTATAATTATTATTGCATATTTATGTTTTTTTTTAATCGCATAGTCACATACCGATATGATAATCTTGATCGAGTGCCTTTGTCAGATCGCACTGTATACAGAATGCACGAACGCACAGAAGGTCGACCGGTGGAATTCGTATCTCTTTCTTAAATTTGGTATTGTCTTGTGTAAACACAGATGGAAAAACACGATGTAGTACATCAATATTTTCATTATAATCAGTAGCAAAATCATAAACACCGTCATCATCATACTCATTATCAGAAAAATAATATCACATTACATCATTACCATTATTGGTCATCATTATCATCATTATCATCACGTGAGGCCATATGTAAACAGATCTTAACAGCGACTTAAGTAGCAAAATAACTCTCGATTCGTTATCGAGCATTTATACTCACCTATAATACTGTTTCATTAGATCTATCACGAGTTTCTGGAATGTGTACACTATGCTGATAAATTATGATATCATGTCATTCTGGTGTGATATAACATGTGCTTTTTTGTTTTTGTTTTACGATCAGAGTGACACACAATGCAGATTATGTCTACTGATAGTATTTTAATTATTGATTATAAAATTCAATCGAATGTTTTCGATGACATTGGTTTTTATTTTGAATTGCGATGCAACGAGGTTAAGGTTTATTTTCAGTGTGGTTTGTGTTGCTAAAAATCAGACTAGAGATATGCCGCTATAAAACCCACACTGCTTTGCATTGAACATTCCAAAGACAGCTAGTGGCCACACCTTTAATCATTGCTGTATCTTTAATGTCTGCGGTGTATGTATTGCCTCGTATTGTAAAAGCCATTGGTCACTTAAAGACTGCTTTGAGTAAACAATAATGTTTGTCCATCTCAGGACTTTCAATGAGCAAAGTATTGAGCCAGGAATGCTTTTTTGCAATAGAATTGCATATTATATTCCGGGTAAGTAATGGTGACGAATACAACTTACACTATTTATCGATACACACGAGCTCGAAAACAAATGGACAGTTTTAAGTTGTGCAAATGTTCGTGGGTATTTTTAATGATGTCACAGCTATTCAGGTGGTGTTCGTCGCTCTACATTTGGAGAACATATCATTATTTTGATATTCTGTAACATCTAACAAAAATTGGAAAGAATGGAACAAAGTATATACATGTTTAACACCTGCAAATAGCGCAAAGATTAATGCACCGGCTATATAAAAGCAATCGCATAGATTGCGTAAAAAGTCGTTATTTAACAGTTAAATTAAATCAACCAAATTAAACCCTTTACACGACTTTTTCTTAGCCTTATTAAAACGACTTAATTCACAGTAACTCATAGGTAATGGTATCTCCAAAAATATCATTATTATATAGACAAATTTACATTTATATACATGTATAAATATAAATTGTGCATTTTCATTTTTCTATTATATTGCTGTTTGATACGTCTTTGTTTTGTATAAAAACATTTAGTTCGTATATAAGCTGAAGTATTACTTTTTATATGTGGTGCAAGAGTTCAAACCCGAGTGTATGCACATCCAGGCTATTCTGACAAATTTCGATTAAGTTTTTTATCTTCAAAGATAACTATGAACACAATTTCCAAGCAATTTTACAAAATTATATAATTCGAAACAAATTAAATGCCAGTTCTCAAAATCTATTTGTTTTAATTTATGTTTTAATACTTTACACTGATAGTTTACATAAGGTGTATAATGTAAAAAAAGTAAAAAAATACTTAATTTGCAAGTTCTGATCGAATAAAAATAGTAATAAGGTATGCCATGGTAGTTTAACACCTTCCTCGATGCATTCCTGATATAATATATTTACAGGTGTGCATTTGTATAAGTAATTATGCATACAATCCAGTCAACTTGTATGCATAATTAAAACATAATTTTAAATCTCGTGTGACTGAAACCTTTTTTTCAGCTTTGAATTTGTATGTTGTTTTGTGTGCACACAAATTTGTTTCAAGCAAGGCCATCATATGTTAAAAATAGATGTTTTTAAAGACAGTTGTTTCAGTCATTTTAATACTGATCCATATTAGACTCTTTTCATTTTGATGCAACTGTGAAGGCATTAATATCCTCAAAATATCACCTGTTATGTCGTTGACGTTTAGCTGTTTTCTTGACATAAATGGCGTAATGGACGCGATGACAGTTTTGATATAGGGACAATACAAGTTTTCGAGGGCATGATTATCTGCGGGCGCTCGAAAATTCCTTCCCGAGTCCGCAGGTACGGATTTTGAGCGCGCCCGCAGATGATCATGTCCGAGAAAATGTGTATTTCCGCTATAATTTCATAAGCAAATCATACATACCAAAATAAATTAAAATAACAATGAAAACAATACGTTTTGTTCATTAAACATCGACAAAATAATTCGATTATTTCATATGACGTCACATAGTTCAAGGTTGTGATTTACATATGCCGCACTCGACCATCATCAGAAATAACGAGGCTTTACCTTCAGACAGGCAGTTTTCGATTTAAAATGTGTTAAAACAGTGGACTAATGCAAATTCGAAATGCAGCCGAGCAAAGTAAAAAATGAGGAATTATTTGGAAATTAACTGGTCGTGACGGATAAATATATCGACAGAATAAGTCATTGTTTTCATAGATATTTCTTTCGTACAGGTCTATCTTATTTCCAACTAAATTTCTAAAAATTAACACTGCCAACATATTGCCACTGAAGTATTTCAAGCATACAGCAGGAACGATGAACGTACATATACACGTACAATTAGAGCATAGTCTTTTGAAAGTGTTGAGTAAATAATCTTAACTTCATTGACGATGCCAATAAAATAAAGCTGTTGTCAAGAGAGTGCAGATGGTATGATTTGAAAAGTGGATTGAAATAGTCATTGCCTTTATCCCTGCATGCATGAGGAAACTTTTGCTTATTCAGTTCCCCATTTATGCTTGGAAAGTCGTCGAAGGCTGGAGTTATTAGCAAATTTCATAATAACTTCATTGAATCCAATGAAAAATGGGAAGTAACATGGCGTGGACCAGTTTATGGATATGAAAAACACATAACAGGGCTTGAACGGCACGCGAATCGCCTTGTTAATACACTATTTCTCCCGTTCAAGCCCTCCTTTTACGAAGTTTCTGCACCCTGCCAGAGGGCATTATAGATAGAGTTTATGCAATAATAATAATTCTTTCACGTTCTTTTTACGTAATGCATATCGGCAAATGGTCGTTTTCTGCTTGAAATACAATTCAATAACTGATATCATAATAAATATGCTAAAATTTCATTTCCTTTCATTACCACATTTATAAATGCATTTGTCGAGTCATTTATTAATAGTTGTTTTGTCTGTGGCTTGCACAAAATACCAATAAATAATTGTGTATATTTAGTATAGTATTAGCGACTAACAATAGCAAGTCAAACAGTTCAAGCCATTGCACTGCCAAAAAATAATTTTCATCAAAATAAGCTTAAAATTTAACTGAGAAATACATAGTCCTTTACTTACGAAACGTAACATATTATCAAAACAACAATGCTCCTTAAAAATACATGACGCACATAAACCTATTAAACCAAAGATTCGATTCAATGGTTTAATAATAACAGAGTGCACAATGGAATATAATTTTAAATGCGAGAACAAACATGTTATTGTGACCTTAAACATACTTCGTTTTGTACCAGATTGTATTTCTGACGTAAGACTTTAGACGATTAGTATTTTCGTAGCTCACAACTGAGTTGTAAAAAGGACAATGAAATGTTTATGAGAAAACTAAATATAATCTGGCTGACTGGTTGATCAATGATATCCGAAAATATAATATTTATTTAAGCAGTTCATTTATAAAACGAAGAATTAATCATACCTCATACACTATGCACACGTGATGCCTCTCCGATAGCAATAGTGAATGTTAGTGACATTATGTGGTAGACACATACTACGTTATTTAAACTTGGGCACCTAACGCTGATCGTCAGCTATTTGTTGAATGCACTTGTTATCCCCACGTTTTTCGGAGAAAAAGTGGGGATATTGTATTGATGTGCGTCTGTCCGTCCGTCCGTCCTGGCCAGCTGCTCCTCCTACACTATAAGCACTAGAACCTTGAAACTTACATACATGGTAGCTATGAGCATATGTGCGACGGTGACAGTGACGGAATTTTGATCTGACCCCTGGGTCAAAAGTTATGGGGGTTGGAGCGGGGCTGGGTCAGAGAATTTCAATCATTTTTTATGTTATTTTACATTAACTTCTTCATTTCTGCACCGATTCACTTTAAATTGATACTGAACCTCTCTTATGACAATACGGTCAATCTCAACTATGCATGACCCCATTACCAACCCTGGGGCACCCCACCCACATAGGCCACGCCCACCCAAAATTGCCTTTTACTATAATTTCTTCATTTCTACACCGATTCACTTCAAATTGATACTGAACCTCTCTTATGACAATACGGTCAATCTCAGCTATGCATGGCCACATTACCAACCCTGGGGCGCTCCGCCCAAATAGGCCACGCCCACCCAAAATCGCCTTTTACTATAATTTCTTCATTTCTACACCGAATCACTTCAAATTGATACTGAACCTCTCTTATGACAATACTGTTAATCTCAACTATGCATGGCCCCATTACCAACCCTGGGGCACCCAGCCCACATAGGCCACGCCCCCTCAAAATTGCCTTTTACTATAATTTCTTCATTACTACACCGATTCACTTCAAACTGATATTGAACCTCTTTTATGACAATACGGTCTATCTAAACTATGCATGGCGCCATTACCATCCCTAAGGCGCCCCGCCCACATAGACCACGCCCACCCACAATTGCCTTTTAATATAATTTCTTCATTTCTACACCGATTTACTTCAAATTGATACTGAACATCTCTTATGACATTCAATCTCAACTATGTAAGGCCCCATTACCAACCCTGCGGCTCCCCGCCCATAATAGGCCACACCCACCCAAAATTGTCTTTTACTATAATTCCTTCATTTCTACACCGATTCACTTCTAATTGATACTGAACTTCTCTTATGACAATACGGTCAATCTCAACTATGTATGGCCCCATTACCAACCCTGGGGCGCCCCGCCCACATAGGCCACGCCCACCCAAAATTGCCTTTTACTATAATCTCTTCATTTCTACACTGATTTACTTCAGATTGATACTAAACATCTCTTATGACAATAACGTCAATCCCAACTATGTATGGCCCCTTTACCAACCCTGGGGCGCACCGCCCATAATAGGCCACACCCACCAAAAATTGTCTTTTACTATAATTTATTCATTTCTACACCGATTCACTGCTAATTGAGACTGAACTTCTCTTATGACAATACGGTCATTCTCAACTATGAATTGACTTATTACCAACCATGGGGCGCCTCTGTGTCAAACATGCGGCGTGGGGATACGCGTCGGCCTTTGCCGCGCCATTTCTAGTTGAATTCGACATCGCACCATCTATATAATTGAATCACGTGTACACTAAATATAGTATATATAATGAAAGAGAAGAAAATACCACATTCAGTTTGGCGAATGTCAGTTAGGTTCTAAAATGTATAACGGTTATCTTCAAATGAGATTAAAGCGTTTTGCTGAGTGCTATCCAGTGCGATTGACTGAAGTTATGTAATATCATTTGTCGAATCTATCACATTACAATTTCGTTTTGCAAGATGATGGATAGACAATATTTGCATGTTTAAAAAGCAACTGCCAGCTTAAAGGAGAACATATTTAAATAAACAAGCCAGCATACGAGCTGTACATTGACAGCTGCGTTTTATTGTCGTCAATTGATCTTAACAATTTAAAAAATGGATGCTAACACAAAGCAATAGATGTTAATTCATTCTCAATGTCATCGGACTCTTAAGAGAAATATATTTAACATTAGACTCGCTAATTGCATGAGTATGTCTGTATTACGTATTTTTTTATTTTAATTGTTTATGCAAGTATGTTTCATATATCTGTGAAGCGCATGACTTTAATAGTGATATTGCTTTTTAGACAGTTTGCTAGGCCCGTGTGGTAGTTGTGCATGTTTTTAACACTATAACAATAACAAAATATATAGTCATACAAATTTGATATTCGCATTGAGACAATGGGGATAATTCATTCCAACTATGTAATTTATTCAAGCATTTATATTTACACATCGCTGACGTTAAAAACTATGCGTTACGTATTTTACCACAATAGTCAGAGTACACAGAATGTGTTTTAAAGTTAAAATGCTCACCAAGCATCAGTGTGTTCTATCAATTAATACCTGTTTATTGTAAGAAGTCAGCAAATATGTGTTTGAAAACTATTACACGTAGGATCAATCTATAGGCAGTGTCTGTTAAATTAACCGTCGAAATTATAGTTGCACTTGTGGGGGATTTTTTTTGCATAGAAAAAAAAGATTGCTTTTTAAACAAATGTTTTAGTAATAATGTTTTTTTAAGGGAGCGTCACGTTAAGTCGTATTGCGATTTAAGTTACAACGCGCATATGGTTAATACTTTATCAAAAACAAATAAGTGTCGCTTGACAGCATGTGACGCTTCTTATTATGCACACTATCAACCCAGGATTGAAATCCATTTCGAAATGTTTCCCGGCATGTGTGCCGTTATCACGAAGTTCAACGCTAATATCGTCACAGAATTGATTTAAGAATTAAAATGACGCATAATTATGAAATAGAACTTTCCCTCAGATGCGAAATCCAACGAGACGGTAAAAAGATATAATAATGAGCTGCAGAATATCAGTACGACACGTTTTATACATGATTAAAATGTAACCACATTGCTATTGAGTTACCATAGCAGCCTATATTAATTTCCAGAGAATGCAATGTTGTGCATGTTCCTTATTGTGAACGTTATGCACGACTTAAGTTTGAGAATTTACAATATTTGTGTAACACTTTTTTACTCATGTACAATTTAAAAATATTATGATGGCACAGCAGTTTGCTTGTCTCACGCGTAGAACAAACAGGTTAAAGATGAATAAGCCAATTCAGTTTATGGTAACTTTTGTGAGGATTGAACATAACATGTAATATTTGAAATTTTGTGAAAATGACGTGAAAATAGTACTCATACAATCAATCAACAAATATTAACAGTGAGACTTTGGTGTTCAAAGCAATGCAATTTAAAAATGAAGGCTTCTTCTGGTTCTTTCATTTACAGGCGATTCCATTCCAAACCTATAGCACCGTATCTATAAAACTCACATACACACTCATAGCAGTGCATCCAAACATTAATCTGTATAACCCAAGATTTATAACATGATGAACAAAAGCTGACAGCTACTTGACTATACAGCTGAACACGCATTTAAATGAATTTAATTCCTATAAGAACCACGTCTAATTAAACAATAATTATGCATAACTAATACAATTTTAGCGTTACTGTTGGTGTGAATAACGTTCAATATTGCCCTTTTTTAGATTGTACGCCAAATATATGTTAAACCTGGACGTCGTCATAATTATACCGAATGAAGATAATCCGCTTTGATGTTCACAATCTGTTTGGAATGAAACATTGTGTTGCGTTGTGCTTTTTCTTTAGTTCGACAGTCGAGCATAATGACGTAAAACAATTTATATGCGGACCTTTATTTATGGCAGAGAATCAACGAGAAAGGAATGAATCTATAAAGCTGACAGCATCTAAAGACTGGAAATAATGAAACATGTACACACAAAAACGTTGCACTACTGCATCCAAACAGCACACATCAACCGGTTGTATTTAAACAGTTAAGACAACATGAACGTTAAGCGAGAAACCTTTATATAAAATACAGTCCTTCATAGGTCAAGTAACCAATGACCAAACAGCGCGGCCGATTATATAATAAGACTTTAATCCATCACTGACAGCTTCTGAAGACTGAAAATAAGACGCCGACAGCAGCTTTATTTGTTCGCGTATAATTTGTTATATTTCGTTTTTCATAGAGTTCTGGTCGTAACAAACGGAATCAAAACAAATACAAATGTACGAATCGTTGACTAGCAAACATCAAAATACTGTATTTCGTCAACATTAAATTGTTTGATAGAAAAAATAACACAGATCAAACGTGCTTACATACTAACGATATGCATACATTTCTGTTTCTGTCAGGCCACGTTGGATGAAAGTCTCTTTTTGGAGAAAATATGAAGTTTATTATTTATTTCGAGTGTGCTCACCGTCTTTGAGATGATTCAACTGACATTATATATTGATCATTGAAACGGAGATAATGATTTATGGGGATCCGCATGTCGCGTCTTCGCCGAACTGTAAATCTAACTGAAGATGTCATTTCTAACTAGGTTCTTAACCCAGGAGCAAGCTTAATTTAATCCATCAAATTGATTGTTATCAGGCAAATACGAATTTGCAGTTGTGCAGACCAAGGTTAGAAGTGTTGAGCTTTTATCTACAAATCCTTCAAATAACTGTATAGAATTGTTCACGGCGTAGAGATGTATTGCAAAATCTTGATGTACAATTCACATTGATTAGTATGTTAAAACTAATTTTAACACATAAATGCAATATGACTAATATAAACTCTGAGCTTCCTGAACAAATAAATGTTGCTATGTCATTTTAGTTTTGACTATGTTTTCTTTATCAAAGCTTGTTGTATCACTCGGCACGTTATTTTCCGAAAAGTGATCAAGTTGAATCCTTTTTATCAAACTCACTCTCCAAATTAAAACGCTTTCAAGGAAGGACTAGGCATGTTTAAACATGTCGACGGTGGGAATAATATGGACACGGATATGATAGGAAGTTCACCATTAACTAGTAGCATACTCTTTAATATTGCCTTTTTATGTTTGAAATGATATGCCTTACAGTTAATGTTTATTTTTAGGTAAACGATTACTTCTAGGCTAGCAATTAACCGGTTTCAACAAAGAAAAGATTGCATTAAATGATAAATGTTCAAAGGTAGTGACCCTATTTCTCATAATTGTTATTCCTTCAATGTGTGTGTCATTTATAATTGTTAAGGTAACATGTTTTAAAAAGAAGATTCATTACGTTAAACAATAATTGATGACATTTTAATGATTATAACGTTTAATTGTGTTTTACTGACGAAATCATGTCTTATATGCGAAATCATAAATCATAGTCTGCGTTGTTCTTGTCTTGATATACATTTTACTACTTTGATCTCTTTAAATGGTGTGCTATTCTTTATGAAATGATTCAGAAAAAAATAAACCCATAAAGTAGATAATATACTTAAATTGTATACTCGCGCACACATTTCAGATCAATGGTGCATATACTTTAGGATCATTAGTCTCTGCGATCTCAATTGGAAACAAACAATATGTAATATCAACAACTGCTAAGAATATCTCCACAGACTTGAAATGACCTAACACTATACGGCCGTGGATCATTCGTTCCAGAACACTCGCGGGGAACCATACCACAGTATTAGAACATGTTTCCTTATTAATGAAAATTCATAGACGCCGAATGACATCACAATAAGCGTATGTTTACCGAGTGGGGATACTTAATACAAAGTTTCATCTAAGTACGGAATATAATGATCGTGTGGTCCGATTATAATGATCTGACGCAGACCACATCTGATTGTTAAGCAAACGTCAATAACCACAGGGATGATTGTTGAAGCGAATAAACCTCTAAACTACTATTATTTACGCTATGTTATGAATAAGCAGACTTTAACTGACTATTAAAATAGCATAATGTGCAATTTTCTATTTAACATATTACATAATAATGCATGATAATTTGTTTGATCAACCACGTGGGGTCAGGCAATGCTCAGGTTTAACACACAAAAATGCAAGTAAAACAACTGCACAACAGTTCAAACAACACATTGAGGATTGTGTACATAAATATAAAAACACTCTTGAACATTTTTGCTTTTTAATCTAGACAATATATAAATTTAATAAGAAATGAGAAGACGAAATACACATCTGTATATCAAAGTGTGATCGAACGTGTACTTGACTCCACGTCTCGTCAAATAAATTTCATGTTAAATCTATTTAGGCGGTCAGGTGTGAAAAATGTTGTTCACATTTATTGGGGAAAAAACGTTGTCATGTTATTAAATCATTTATTCGTGCGTTCTTGTAAAATATAATGTATAAATCACATTAAAAAAGGAAAATTGCTATGTCATATACTATATATTTGAATTCGATACAAATAAAATATGTCCTATCGTTCTATTGAGTCGATAAAGAGTATTGTTCCTTTTCTTGCGCTCTAATGTTAAGTATCTATACTATCTAGCATTGTTTGCAAAATATCAAATATGATAGTCGAGTCACGGTTTTGCGTGATTCTACACATCAACATTACTTTTTTATGTAAATATATGCTAGAATAGCTGTCCAGTTGAAGAACAAATAAGCGATACATTATAAAGTAAAGTATTTGTTAACTATAGCGGCACCGTTGCCACAAAGGGCTGAGCAGTTACTTTGGTGAGACAGCTTTATTGATGAATCGATCTCAACACTTAGTTCGTTGTGAGAATTAATTAAAAGATTAAAATCAAATATCAAGAACAATAAAAGACATACAGTTTATGTAGTGTTTGTGCCGATAGTAATATTAAGTAGACAACTTAACTGCAATCGGTTTGAATCGGTTTGAATGCATAGCAATTTTTCAGAAATTCGAATAGTTTAAGTTTGATATTTATTTGCATAAGACATATTTAAAGCATAAGCAATACACATACGTACACTATGCCGAAAAACGAAAATACATGTTTAAGACAGTGTAAAACCATTTCCCGTTTTCATAATGTTTCCATAATTGTTCCGTGAAAGTAGGCCGAGACTGTTCCTCCAGCTTTTCTGAGAAGTATTGTTTCTGAAATACTAAACATAACTGGAGTAAAGATGTGTTATGCAAGAAATGCATTGCACCAAGTCATAACAAATATCACACAGTGTGCACACGTGTAACTTCTCTCACAGCAGAAGCTTTATTGAGTGTTATTATTTGTCTGTCCCAGACTTAGCATATTATCCAGAATGCGCATAACGCAGGTTGTTATTGTGTTTGTGTTTATATTCACTCGTTAAATTCCATGTGCACTTCATACAACCTTACATTTACATTATAATTGTTTTGAACAACATAAGGTATACACTTTTAATTTTTAATCTAGTGTAAGGAGAGATCCAGACATGGACTTAAATGTTGTAGTGTTAAGTATATTTAATTAAAATTAAAAGACTATACCAGGGCTAGATTGAACTTTACCGGTACGCTGTTGTTTACCACTATCGACAAAGCGGGGGTTTGGGGGAGGTAGCCCCCGATACTAACGAAATATATAGGATAAAAAGGATTACAGTATAAGGTGTTGCGTTAGTTGTTATGTGTTAGGTGTTAAGGGTTATGGTTAGGGTTAGGGTACGCTGTTTGATGTTAAGTGTTGCGTACCGGTAAAGTTCAATCGTACCTTATTCCAGATTATTTCTTATTTTTACGTGGCCAACTACTGCATTGTGCATGCTTCCCAATACTGAATCACGTTATGGTTTTTTTTTTCAATCGATATCATTTAAACAATGTAATATATAATACACAAAGGGAAAGGGTTGCTCTTTACGTTAAAAATATTTTATGTTAAAATTCGCGAACCGATTGTTAGTTTATGTTCTTTAGTGACATACCTCAATCTAATTAAGCTCAAAATATGTACGCTTGGTCTCGTTTGCATAACATAGGATGCGATATAAATAATCTACATACTTTGTCCGGGGTTTGATTGACGGAATCGAATATAGTTATAACATTAGTTTGAACGTTGACATCACGAATGTTTGTTTTCTTTAAGAGCTAACCAATGTTTGATATTATTTAGGAGCTCAACGGCGATCCAATTCTGAAAACGCATATGAATATCGAAATGAGAAATGTCTATAAGCCTTCATTTACGTACGAAATACATTATGCATTGAGCGAAAGAGATTTTCTATGTTGATCGATAATAAATCAAGTAAAAATAGCTGAAAAGATTTGGGGATTTCTGCTTATCATCGGTTTAAATACTTTTGAATTAATATGAATTCACAGGTAAATCAGTCATATGTGATTTATATATTATAAAAGTGAGCTAAATAAATCAAGCCTCCTCCACTTTTCCCCGATACACATCAAACCAGCGTGTTAATGGCGTCACTAAATCATATCAATTTTAAATACATAACATCACTAGTCATTTGTATTAAGACGATCTTACTTAACCGCGACTAAGATTATATCGAAGAGTGTGTTGATTGCATTCAAAATTATACATTATTTGCTAACTCGCGGTTTTTTTTGTATTAAGTTATCAGTTTTAAAATTAATTATCATCATTGCATATGTATTTTGTCTTTGAATCACATAGCCACATACCTATGTTAATAGTCGTGATCAAGTGCCTTTGTCAGATAGCAATGTATACAGAATGCACGAACGCAGAGAAGGTCAAACGGTGGAACTGGTATCTCTTTCTTAAATGGTGCACTGTCTTGTGTAAACACAGATGTAAAAACACCAAGCAGTACATCAACAGTTTTATCATAATCAGTAGCAAAATCATCATCACCGTCATCATCATCCTCATTATCAGAAAAATAATATCACATTACATCATTACCATCATTGGTCATCGTTATCATCATTATCATCACATGAGGCCAAATTTAAACAAAAGGGGCCTTTTAACAGATTTTAGCATGTTTTGAAGTTTTTCATTAAATGCTTTATATTGATAAATTTAAACATTGGATCTAAAACGCTCCAGTAAAAAATAAAAAAACAAATGTTAAAAAAATAAAAAGGTAACCCGCAGCAGGACTCGAACCACTGACCCCTGGAGTCATGGAGTAAAAAGTCTACCACTTAGACCACTCGGCCATCGGTCCTGATACATTGACAGATGTATTTTATACCTTATATAAGCAATCCTCGTAGTTTCACAAAATATAACGACAACCACAGAACTCTCCAAAATATTAATTCGTTTCGCGTTGCAACGCTTTATAATTTTCAGGTTTTCAAATCGTCAAAAGATGCATATAATTTCTATTTTAGAGCACGATAAATGTTACTGTTTCCTCACAAATATCATAACAAAAACGAAAATTTGCGAATCTGAAACATTTTTTTTCAATTTTTTCAATTAACCCAACGTGAAAAGGCCCCTTTGACAGCGACCTACGTAGAAAAATTACTCTCGATTTGTTATCGAGCATTTATACTCACCTATAATACTTCTTGATTGGATCTTTCACGAGTTTCTGGAATGTGTACACTATGATGATAAATTATGAAATCATGTCATTATTGCAGGATTTAACATGCGCTTTTTTGTTTTTGTTTTACTATCAGAGTGACACACAATTCAGATCACATGTTGACTTACAGTATTTTAATTATTGATTATTAAATTCAATCGAATGTTTTCTATGACATTGGTTTTTATTTTGCATTGCAATGAAATGAGGTTTAGGTTTATTTTCAATTGTGGTTTGTGTTGCTACAATCAGATTAGAGATAAACCGTTATAAAACCCTCACTGCTTTGCATTGAACGTACAAAGACAGCTGGTGGCCACACCTTTAATAATTGTTTTATCTTTAATGTCTGCGCTGTATGTATTGCAACATATTGGAGAAGCCATTGGTCACTTAAAGTCTGCTTTGTGTTAACAATAATGTTTGTCCATCTCAGGACTTTCCATGATCAAAGTATTGAGTCAGGAATGCTCTTTTGCAATAGCATTGCATATTATGATCCGGGTAAATAATGATGACGAATACAACTTATACTATTTATCGATACACACGAGCTCGAAAACAAATGGACAGATTTAAGATGCTCAAGTGTTCGTGGGTATTTTTAATGATGCCACTGATATTCCGGCGGTGTTCGCCTCTCTACATTTGGAAAACATATCACTGTTGCGATATTCTGTAACATAAAACAAAATTTGGAAATAATAAAACAAAGTGTATACATGTTTAACACCTGCAAATAACGCAAAGATTAATTTACCGGCTATATAAACAGTTTTTTGAGTTAGAAAGCGATCGCACAGATTTCGTAAAAAGTCGTTATTTAACAGTTAAATTACATCCACCAAATGAAACCCTTTACACAACTTTTTCTTAGCCTTATTAAAAGGACGTAATTTATAGTAACTCCTAGGTAGTGTTATCTCCAAATATATCATTATTATATAGTCAAATTTACAAGCTTAATGCTGATCTTCAAAATTAACTACTTCGCAATCTGTATATTGGTTATGTGACGAATGTACTGGCAAACAACACATTTATGGTCATTTTGGTTTCAATATATTTTAATGCAAACATGCATCCACCGAACAAAGTTCATACATAATACATATTAAAATACTTATTGCAATAATGAATACATTTTGTTATCGTGTTAACGTTTACACATTAACTTATAACACACACAAATAACTCTGGAAATATCAAAAACGCGATGATTTGCCTTTCCAATATGTAGGTAAATTAAAGTATATGACAACTGGAAATTGAGCCAATAACACTTCAAAAAGGTCGAAACGATGTCATTTTTTGACACTGGAGCGCAATGATATTACAGTATGGACATGTCAAGCATTCAAATGTGCGAATTAGTTGTTACCTGTTGATTAAAAGATATTTAATAGAGATGTGAACAAATGTTGTTTATGGTTCTATCATGTGGACACATATATTGATAAAATACACAAATAATTAAACAATTTCACAACACGAATATCAGGAAAACTGATGCATGTTCCCGATGATACGCTTTTATATGTAGATAAATTTAAAGATATGAAAACGAAAATTTAGCCAACAATTCCTTAAAGATCAAATGGCCGAAAAAATGTCCTTTGTCTAACATTTGAGCGGTATGATATAACGATATGTACAAGTCAATCATTACATGGTGCGAATTTGATGTCAAATATTTATCATTAGTACACAAGATCATCTGTTGGAATAAAATATTATTAAAAACTCAGTGACGTGGAATGATCTGACATTATGATAAAATGGCGTCGACCCTTTACATTTTTGTCTAGTAATCATCTTAAATTTCGTTTTGTGTTCTACGATATTGCGCGAAGATGTAAAACTGTGTAACACAAATGTTTTATTATCGACGTTAATGCCTAAAAATCCTTTTTCGCGGATCGACTTAACAAAGTGCGAATGTCTAACTGCTTAATCTGCTTGAAACATTTCTTAAAATTCCGAGATGTATTCTTCTTTTACCGTGACAATGGCAAAATGCAAAATATAATATTACATAATATGTTAAAATGATTGTGTAATACATATTTACAATAAAGTTATTCTAAGGACTTCCTGACAATTTCTTACAGATGATCATTTTTCCTGCTAAGAGATTAAATATTGAAAAGTATCGAATATATATTATGTTCTTATATCTGTACACTAGACTAAAAAGGGATGGCGTTTGTATTTAAAATACATATGAAATATAGTTAGGTTGCATGTCATGTAACTATTCATTAAAGCAAATCCTCGAAAGGTATTCATGATAAATAGCAATATATGTTAAAATACAGTTAAAAGAGTCTATTACAATCAACATGCATCATAACATTTGATACTTTTGAAATCATTACTCGTTAATTACCTTTGCTTTGGGGTTTCATCTGCTGTCTTGGGCAAATTTGACCGCCATCATATGCCTGAAAGGGATTGTTTTAAGCCACCAACCATTGTAGCTGATCAGCTTGGTACACACGTAAATTCGAAATCTGGCGCAATGTTAATCCGATAATGTTCTAAGCGCTTAAATTCGCTCTCAATCCGCCATGATGATAATGCTTCTGTTTTCAGACCGCGTTTCCACATGAATAACATTGACATTCCAATCATTATCATTCCGTTTTCTTTTTTTGGCATGTAAATAAGTTTTCAGACTACTTGTTATAGTATAGTTAAAAGATCATAATTGATCATTTTCATTTCAATATGAATAACATTGGCATTCCCATCATTAGCATTCCGTTTTCTTCTAGGGCATCTAAATAAATGTTCAGACTACTTGTTATAGTATAGTTAAAAGATCATAATTAATAATTTGGTGGTTATCTAAAAACTGCTTTTGTTAATTTTTCGCGCGCTTTACCGACGAACCAATTAGTGACATGTTAAGTTTAAATACGTTAAAATAATAAGTTAAAGTCAAATATCTTTCTTAATATAAGGCTATAGTGTATTTTCCTCAGTGACCCGTTGTTTCTAATATTATCATTACACTGCATTGCATTCCATTCCAACAGTAGAGCTATGTCATAAAGTAGCATCATATGGTTCCACGTGTGCCACTTATAGCTCAATATGTAGTATAGCTATGCATATTCAATAGGATACAGTTTGTTAAAATATACGTTTTACCAATTATTCATGTGTTCCAACTTTTGCGTTAAATAAAATCCGTAGGTCAGAAAAGCTCAACAGTATGTATACGGTGTCAAATATAAATTGTGCATTTTCATTATTCTATTATATTGCTGTTTTATACGTCTTTGTTTTGTATAAAAACATTTAGTTCTTATATAATCTGAAGTATTACTTTTTATATGTGATGCAAGCGTTCAAACCCGAATGTATGCACATCCAGGCTATTCTAACATTTTACGATTAAGTTCTTTATCTACAAAGATAACTCTTAACACAATTACCAAGCAACTTTACGAAATTGTAAAATTCGAAACAAATTAAATGCCAGTTCTCAAAATCTATTTGTTTTAATTTATGTTTTAATAATTTACACTGATAGTGTACATAAGGTTAATAATGTTAACAGACATAAAAAAATACCTTATTTGCAAGTTCTGATAAAATAAAAACAGTATTAAGGTATGTTATGGTAGTTAAAACACCTTTCTCGATGCATTCTTGATTTTGTATATGAACAGGTGTGCATTTGTATAAGCAATCATACATACACTCTGGTCATATTCTATGCAACTTAAAATACAATTATGCACGTGTTATTGAAACCTATTTTTCAGATTTAAATATGTATGTTTTTTTGTGTGAACACAATTTTATTTCAAACAAGGACAACATAATTATGTTAAAAATAGGTTTATTGAAGACAGTTGTTTCAGTCATTTTAAAATTATAATATTATTAATATCTTGAATTAATATTGGCTTTGTTATTGAGTTGAAGACAGCCGTATTGGCCTCAGGCCGCAGGCCAAGAGACAATACGGCTGTCTGAAGCTCAATAACAAAGCCAATATGAATTCATCTAATTAATGACAATTTTATTAATTAACTGTTTGATATTATTCAGCAAGCAAAGCTTGAATTTCAATTTCGAATAACATGTTTTACAAGCTGATGTATGTTATATAAATGATTCCTTCGCATTGCCGGAAAGACAATTTATTGGATATTTTCAAATGCCGAAGCGGACTAGAGAGCGGACTTTTCGTAAGCGTGCTGTATTTATTCCGCGTTCGAAACGGTCAACAACATGGATGCCTGAGCGTTATGATGTGGATAATAAAAGTTAAAATACGTTTTATGAGAACGGCGGTTTATCAATTGAAGGCAAAGCAAAACCGAAGACAGACAATAATAATAATTGATAACTGTGAAAACTGCTGTAGCAAATAAAGGAATACATCAATTAATTATATTTTTAAAGATTTAAACTTTTGCACCAAAACAAAGCATACTACTTCATAATAGCGTCCAATATTGCCAAAATTTAGATTCTTATATAGGCCGAAATTTTCCTGGTTTCTGATTGGCTGAATCTCGTATTGGCCGACCTCTTCCCGTATTGGCCGTGTTTTTCCATATTGGACGAATTTTTCTCTTATAAGGCGAGTTTCGAGCTGTATTGGCGAGGCTCAACTTGTATGGGGCGAACCATTTGAACACATTCTCGTCTTATATTATACAGTTAATTAATAATGATCCATAGTAGACTCTTTTAATTTTGATGCATCTGTAGAGGCATAAATATCCTCAATCCTTATGTCATTGACGTTAAACTGTTTTCTTGACAAATATGGCGTTATAAACGCGATGAGAGTTTTAATGATTGTTCTTTCACGTTCTTTTTTTCGTAATGCATATCGGCACATGGTCGTTTTCTGCTTGAAATACAATAAAATAACTGATATCATTATAAAGATGCTCAAATTTCTTTGCCTTTCATTTAATCATATATAAATGCATGTATCGAGTTATTTTTAATACTGTTTATGTCCTTGACTTGCACACATTCAAAATACCAAGACACAATTGTGTATATTAAATATAGTATTAACGACCGATAATAGAAAGTCAAACATGTCAAGCCATCGCACCGAATGACAAGCTACCAAACAAATTAATGTTCATTAAAATAAGCCTAAAAAGTAACTGAGAAATACAAAGTCCTTTTCTTACGAAGCGTAATTATCAAAATAACAATGCCCCTTAAAAATACATGACACAGACAAACCTATTAAACCAAAGACTCGATTCTTTTCTTTTTCGATTGTTATTTGGCTTTCATGTGATGATTTGTAACATTCCATTAAAAGGGACAAAAATAAGACGCGTCAATGGTTAGATAATCACAGAGTGCACCAGGGCATATAATTCCTAATGCGCGAACAATCATGTCCTTAAACATACTTCGTTTTAGACGCGTAATATTTTCGTAGCTCATAACTGAGTTGTAAAAATGACATAAAATGTTTATGAGTAAACTTAATATAATCTGGCTGACTGGTTGATCAATGGTATCCGAAAATATAATATTTATTTAAGCAGTTCATTTATAAAGCGAAGAATTAATCATACCTCATACACTATGCACACGTGATGCCTCTCCGATAGCCATAGTGGATGTTAGTGGCATTATGTGGTAGACACATACTAAATTAATTAAACTTGGGCACTTAACGCTGAGCGTTAGATGTTTGTTGAATGCACTTGTTGAATCCGACATCGCAACATCTATATAATTGTAACACTTATACACTTAAGATATATATAACGAAAGAGAAGAAAATACCACATTCAGTCTGGCGAATGTCAGTTTGGTTCTTAAATGTATAACCTTGATCGGGAAGAATGTTTATATTAGGAACATAAATGTTTTCCAAATGAGATTAAAGTATTGTTCCGGGAGCTATCCAGTTCGATGTACTGAAAGTTATGTAATATCATTTGTCGAAATTCTGACATTACGATTACGTTTTGCAAGATGTTGTATAGACTATATGTGCATGTTAAATAAGCAACTGCCAGCTTTAATGAGGAAATATTTAAATAAACAAACCAGCATACGAGTTGTACATTAACAGTTCCGTTTTAGTGACGTCAGTTTATCTTAAGAATTTAGATGTTAACACAAAGCAATAGAAATGTAAATCCATTCTCAACTTCATCGGCCTCTTAAGAGAAATATTGTTAACATTACAATCGCTAAGTGCATGTGTATGTCTATATTACGTTTTTTTTTATTTTAATTGCTTATGCAAATGTTTGATACATCTATGTGCTAGTTGTGCATGTTTTTAACACTATAACAATAACAAAAACTAAATTCATACAACTTTGATATTGGCATTGAAACAATAGGGATAATTCATTCCAACTATGTCATTTATTTAAGCATTTATATTTACACATCGCTGACGTTAAAAACTAAGCATTACGCATTTTACAACAATACTAAGAGCACACAGAATGCGTTTTAAAGTTAAAATGCTCACCAAGCATCAGTGTGTTCTATCAATTAATACCTGTTAATGGTAAGGAGACAGCAAATAGGTGTTCGAAAACTATCACAAGTAGGATCTATCTATTGGCGATGTCTGTAAAATTAACTGTCCTTATTATTGTTGCACTTGTTGGGATTTTTTCTACAGAAAAAATATACTTGCTTTTTAAGCAAATGTTTTAGAAAGAATGTATTTTTAAGGGAGTATCATGTTATGGCGTATTGCGATTTGAGTTACAACGCGCATATGGTTAATACCTTATCAAAAACGAATAAGTGTCGTTTGACTGCATTTGACGGTTCTTATATCACCCCAGGATTAAAATCCATTTCAAAATGTTTCCCGGCATGTGTGCCTTTATCACGAATGCAAATATCGTCACAAATTTGATTAAAGAATTAAAATAACGTATGCAAAATAGAGCTTTCCCTCAGATGCGAACGAGATCAAACAAGGCGGTAAAACAAATTCTAATATGGAGCTGCATAATATCATTAAGACATGTGTCTACGTGATAAAATGAAATCACAATGGTATTCAGTTACCATAGCAGCCTTTATTTATTTCATGAGAATGCAATATGGTGTGTGTTCTTTATTGTGAACGTTATGTACGCGTTGAGTTTCGAAATATTAACAATATTTGTAACACTTCCTTACTCGTGTCAAATGTTAAAATCGTATGATGTGTTGAACTGTAGTTTGCTTGACTCATGCGTAGAAAAATACCGGTCAAAGATGAATAAGCCAATTCAGTTTATGGTAACTTCTGTGCGGATTGTACATAACATGTAATATTTGAAAATGTGTATGCATTCATTTTAGAATGGCATGAAAATAGTACTATACAATGAATATGCATATATTAACAGTGAGACGTTGGTGTGCAGAGCCATGCAATTTAAAAATTCAGGCTTCTTCGGGTTCGTTCATTTACACATGATTCCATTTCAAACCTATATAACCGTATCTATAAAACACACATACACACTCATAGCACTGCATCCAAACATCAATCTGTATAACCCAAGATTTATAAATTGAGGACAAAAAGCTGACAACTACTTGACTATACGGCTGAACACGCATTTAATTGAATTTAATTCCCATAAGAAACACGTCATTATAAAACAATTATTATGCATAAATAATACAATTTAAGTAATACTGGTGGTGTTAATAACGTTCAATATTGCAACTGTTTATATTGTACGCCAAACATGTGTTAAACCTGGACGTCGGCATAATTTTATCGAATGAAGTCGACCCGCTTTGATGTTCATTTTCTGTTTGGAATAAAACATTGTGTGGGGTCGTGCATTTTCTTTAGTTCGACCGTCGAGCATAATGACGTAAAACAATTTATACGCGGACCTTTATTTATGGCAGAGAATCAACGAGGAATAGAAACAATCTATAAAGCTGATAACATCTAAAGACTGGAAATAATGAAACATGTACACATAAAAACGTTGCAATACTGCATCAAAACAACACACATCAACCGGTCGTAGTTAACAATTTAGAACAAATTAACGTTAAGATGCATACATAAGAGAAACCTTACCATAAAATGCAGTCCTTTATCTAGAGCAAGTAACCAATGACCAAACAGTGTGGCCGATTACATAATAACACTTTAATCTATCGCTTACAGTCTCTTAAGACATAGAAAATATGACGACGCTAACAGCTTAATTTGACCGCGTATAATGTGTTATAACTCGTTTTTCATTGAGTTCTGGTCGTAACAAACGAAATCAAAACAAATACGAATCGTTAGCCAGCAAACGCCAAAACACTGTATTATGTCAACGTTATTGTATGATAGAACACTGATCAACATTGCTTATATGCTAACATTATGCATACATTTCTGTTTATGTCATGCCACGTTGGATTAAAGTCTCTTTTTGAGGAAAATACTTAGTTTGATATTTATTTCGAGTGTGCTTGTCATCTTTGAGATGATTCAACTGACATTATATATTGATCACATAAACGGAGATGGTGAATAATGTATGGGGATTCGCATGTCGTGTTAGCCAAAGTGCAAATCCAACTGACGATGTCAATTCTAACTAGGTTCTTAACCCAGGTGCAAGCTTAATTTAATCAATCAAATTGATTAATATCAGGCAAATACGAATTTTCAGTGTTAAAGACCAAGGTTAGATGTGGTTTGCTTTTATGCACAAATCCTGCAAATAATTGTATAGAATTATTCACGGCGTAGAAATGTATTGCAAAATCATGATGAACAATTCACATTGAAATGTATTTTAAAACTAATTTTAATACATAATGCAATATGACTAATATCAACTAACGAGCTTCCTGAACAAATAAATGTTGCTATGGCATTTTTATCTTGACTATGTTTTCTTTATCAAAGCTGGTTGAATCACTCGGCACGTTATTTTCCGAAACGTGATAAAGTAAAAATCCCTTTTTATTAAATTCACTCTCCAAATTATAACGCTTTCAAGAAAGAAATAGGCATGTGCATGCCAACGGTGGGAATAATATGGAAACGAATATGAAAGTAAGTTCACTATAAAATACTGCCATACTCTCTGATATTGCCTTTTCATGTTTGACATGATATGCATTACAGTTAATTTTTATAATTAAAGTAAACGCAACTTCTAGGCTAGCAATAACCCGGTCTCAACAAAGAAAATATTGCATTAAATGTTTCAAGGTAGTGACCCTAGTTCTAACAATTGTAATTAATGCAATCTGTGTAAGTATAATTTATTATTGTATAGGTAATATGTCTTAAAAAGAAGATTGATGGCGTTAAACAATAATTGATCACATTTTAATGATCTTGAAGTTTAATTGTTTTTACTGACGTAATCACGGCTCTTATGAAAAATTATTTTAAAGTATGCGTTGTTCTTGTTTTGATATACATATTACTACTTTCGAGTGTATCACATCGGGCTATTCTAACATTTTACGATTAAGTTTTGTATATACAAAGTTAACTCTTAACACAATTACCAAGTAACTTTACGAAAGTGTATAATTCGAAACAAATTAAATGCCAGTTCTAAAAATCTATTTGTTTTAATTTATGTTTTATTACTTTACACGGATAGTTTACATGAGGTGTATAATGTTAACATAAAATAAAAATACCTTATTTGCAAGTTCTGATAACATCAAACTAGTATTAATGTATGCCATGGTAGCTTAAACACATATCTCGATGCATTCTTGATATTATATATGTACAGGTGTGCTTTTGTATAATAAATTATGCATACAATCCAGTCAAATTATATGCAATTTAAAACATAATTATATATCTCGTGTTTTTTTTTTAATTAATACTGCCAACATATTGTCACTAAAGTATTTCAAGCAGGAACCTTGAAGGTACATAAATACTTACATTTACGGCATAGTCTTTTGAATGTGTTGAGTAAATAACCTTAACTTCATTGACGTTGCCAAAAAAATAAAGCTGTTGTCAAGAGAGTGCAGATGGTACAAATTGAAAAGTGGATTGAATTATTCATTGCCTTTATCCCTGCATGAATGACGAAACTGTTGCTTATTTAGTTCTCCATTTATGCTTGGAAAGTCGATGAAGGCTGGAGTTATTAGCAAAGTTCATAATAACTTATTGAATCGAATGAAAAATTGGAAGTAACTGCGCGTGGACCAGTTTATGGATATGAAAAACACATAACAAGGCTTGGACGGCACGTGAATCGCCGTGTTAATACACGATTACTCCCGTTCAAGCCCTCCGTTTGCAAAGTTTCTGCATCCCGCCAGAGGGCATTACAGATAGAGTTTAAACAATAATAATTATTATTTCGCGTTCTGTTTACGTTATGCATATCGGCAAATGGTCGTTTTCTTCCTGAAATACAATTCAATATCTGATATCATAGTAAATATGCTCAAATTTCATTTCCTTTCATGTTCACATATAAATGCATTTGTCGAGTCATCTATTAATAGTGTTTATGTCTTTGGCTTTCATACATTCAAAATGCAAAAAATAATTGTGTATATTAAATATAGTATTAACGACTGATAATAGCAAGTCAAACATTCAAGACATCGCACCGAACTGCAAGCAAACAAAAAAAATAAGTTTCAAATAAAACTGAGAAATACAAAGTGCTTTACTTACGAAACGTACAATATTATCAAAACAACAATGCTCCTTAAAATACACGACGCAGATAAACTTATTAAACCAAAGATTCGATTCTTTATTATCGTTAATTTGCTTTCATGTGATGAATTGTAACATTTTCTAGACAGGGACAAGACTAGGACGTGACACTAATCAATGGTTTGATAATCACAGAGTACACCAGGAAATATAATTCCAAATGCGAGAACAAACATGTCATTGTGACCTTAACATACATCGCTTTGTACCATATTGTATTTCTTTCGTAAGATTTTAGACGCGTAGTATTATCATAGCTCAGGAACTGAGTGGAAAAAATGACATACCATGTTTATATGAGTAAACAAAATATAATCAGGTTGATAAATGATATACGAAAATATAATATTTATTTAAGGAACTTCATTTATAAAGCGAAGAATTAATCATACCTCATACATTATGCACACGTGATGCCTCTTCGATAGCAATAGTGGATGTTAGTGACATTATGTGGTAGACACATGCTAAATTAATTAAACTTGGGCACTTAACGCTGAGCGTTAGCTATTTGTTGAATGCACTTTTTGAATCCGACATCGCATCATCTAAATAATTGAAACACTAATACACTTAAGATAGTATGTATCATGAAAGAGAAGAGATCGCATACCACATTCAGTCTTAAAAAGAAGATTGATGACGTTAAACAATAATTGATAACATTTTAATTATCTTGAAGTTTAATTGTTTTTTAACTGATGTAATCATGGCTCGTATGCACAATAATTTCAAAGTCTGCATTGTTCTTGTTTTGATATACATATTACTACTTTCAGTTCTTTAAGTTGTGTTCTATTCTTTATGACATGATTCAGAAAAGAATAAAGCCATAAAGTAGATAAAATACTAAAATCGGATATTGGCGCACACATTTCCGGTCTATGATGCACATACTTTAGGATCATAAGTCTCTGCGATCTCAATCGGAAACAAACACAATGTAATATCAACAATTGCTTACATTAGCTCCACCGACTTGAACTTCCCAAACACTATTCGACCGTGGATCATTCGTTCCAGAACACTCGCGGGGAACCAAACCACAGTATTATAACATGTTTCCTTATTAATGAAAATTCATTGACGCCGAATGACATTAACATAAGCGTATGTTCACCGAGTGGGGATGCTTAATATATGGTATCATCTAAGGACGAAATATAATGCTTCTGTGGTCTGACGCAGACGCATACAATTCATCAGAACACCTGATTGTTAAGCAAATGTCAATAACTCCCGGGAAGATTGTTTGAGCGGATAAACCTCTAAACTACTATTATTTACGCTTTGTTATCCTAAAACAGACTTTAACTGACTATTAAAATAGTATAATGTGCAATTTTCTATTTAACATATTACATAAGTATTTTAAATAATTCATGATAATTTGTATAATCAACCACGTGGAGTCAGGCAATGCTCAGGTTTAACACACAAAAATGCAAGTAAAACAAATGCACAAAAGTCTAAACAACACATTGAGGATTGTGTATATAAATATAAAACCTATCTTGAATATTTGTGCTTTTCAGACTAGACAAAATATAAATTTAATAAGAAATGACAAGATGAAATACACATCTGTATATCAACGTGTGATCGAACATGTACTTGACTCCACGCTTCGTCAGATAAATTGCATGTAAAATCTATATAGGCGACCAGGTGTGTAACTGTTGTTCACACTTATTTAGAAGAAACGTCGTTATGTTATTATACAATTTGAAAATGCGTTCTTAATATATAATGTGTAAATCACATTAAAAAGGGAATTCGATACGTCATATCAATACGACATATACCATATAATTGAATTCGATACAAATAAAACATATCCTATCGTTCTCTTGATTCGATAAAGAGTATTTGTTCCTACATAACTTTTTTTGCGTTTTAATGTTTAGTATGTTTGCAAAATATCAAATATGATAGTCAAGAAACGGTTTTGCGTGTTTCTACACTACAAATTAAAATTTTTTTTTGGGTAAATATATGCTTAAATAGTTGTCAAGTTGAAGAACAAAAAAGCGATACATTATAAAGTAAAGAATTGGTTAACTTTATCAGCATCCTTGCCACAAAGGGCTAACCAGGTACTGTTGTGAGACAGCTTTAGTGATGAATCGATCTCTACACTGAGTTCGTTGTGATAATTGATCAAAATCAAATATGGAAAACAATTATAGACAGACAGTTTATGTACTGTTTGTGCCGATAGTAATATTAAGTAGACAACTTTACTGCAATCGGTTTGAATCGGTTTGAATGCATAGCAATGTTTCAGAATTTTTTAACGGATATGTAAAAAATACATACGCTTACAGAGCCAGTTTAATGTTTTACCTGGTGCTATGTGGTTTTGTTTTCTTTCAAACTGCATGTTACATTATATCTTGTAGCAATCTGGCTTCAATTCATTCACATGGGCATAAAGTCATTTTTGACGATGCGAACAGCATCGTCCAAGGTTTGATAACCATCCTAAAAAAATTCACAATGGCGGCCTACGTAAAAGACCGAGCCAGTCCGATTGAGATAACTCGATTTTTTAGTTACTTCCCTTTTGCATACGCCACTGCGTAGGAGCATTGATAACATTCTCCTAGCAGAGTTGTCGTTTGTGTTTCAACATTCAACAATGGCCGCCTTAATGAGAGTCTCGATTCAAAACTTTCTAACTGCATACATTGGCTTGTTTCGCTATTTAGAAGCTGTCATTAAGGATATATGAATTATTTATTCACTATATCTCCGCTTATGACAACAATAGTTGGAATTCGAAAGATATATACTCGATGTGAATGAAGGACTTTCTGGATCGTAACAGCTTGACACGGCAAAACTGGCATACTGGTATTTTTAGTTATCAATATAAGTCACATTGTGCTTTATAAATTGTATTCGAGCATTTTGCGACTTAAAGAATGACTATGATACCCGATATCAACATTTCATCGGGGATTTGCAGATCACCAAGCTCTCCTGAAATTCAACATTGATTTCAAACTCTTTACTGGTTTGTACTTTTTCTTAGTGTTAGTACTTTTTATCATTTTAAAGTTAAATGAACTGTGTCACAGTAAAAGAGACATTAAGACGATTGTGGCCAGTTTGGATCTAGATCAGCCTGCAGTCGCTTGAAAGCTGTTTGCTTAAAAGCGTTTTCTGACAATAACAAATAATTTAATTGGATACTGATTTGACTGCGCTTTTCCTGTGACATGGCTCAAATAATAGAATTGTCATTAATCAAATTATTTATTTCGAACATTAATCAATTGTTTTTCTCGTCCCTCGGGATCAATGACTCCAGCACTTTCCTGCTGAGAATTGAATACTGCTAAAGGCGATGCTAGGGGGCGTGAGAGATGTTGCACCTTCCAGTATCGCTCGATTGTTCATTGTCGGCTCGGGTACTACGTACATGTACCCCGGGTACTCTTAAGTATACTTACATGTATCCCGGGTACGGTAAATATACTAAAATGTACCCGGGAAATTTAACCCTAAATCAGTCGTTGTCAACTTTTTTTTGTAATAATTATATATACACATTTATGTCAATTTTCTGTAGAATGGCCTCTATATTATCGGAACACATACTCAAAAAGCATGTTGATGCAGTGTTTTTTGAAGAGAAGTGTGTTTAAGATAATCGGTTGCGCGTTTTACGACATCGGATTTTGGGCGCGAATACAACTCTGGTACAGTCTAATATGGACCGAGTACAATTATGTTTATTTACCGTACCTGGTGTACATGTAAGTATACTTAGAGTACCCAGGGTACATGTAAGTATACTTAAGAGTACCCGGGGTACATTTAAGTAGTACCAGAGCCGACAATGACCAATCAAGCTCCATTATCACTCATGAACCGACTCAAAAAACCGAATCGGCAATATTTGACTTAATTTTTGGTTTGGTTGCTCTCGAGGGATCGAAAATTTCAGAAACTTCCTAAAAGCCCTACGGGTTTGATCCCCAGAAGCGAATTTGAAAACTAGCATACTTTGTTATCTAAAAGGCTGCTAAACCTGATATACAATGATAATGAGAATTTTCTCTCACATGATGTTCATCAGTCATATTATAAAAAAACTTACAGCAGTAGTAATCAACTGGACAATAATTAATGAACGCATCTTTCATTTGTCTTTGACACTTTGATTTTGACATGGCCTAGATTTAAATATGTGACTGGACTTTACCAGCACTCTTGTAACAGAGCTAAAGTTTAAATGTACCATTGAAGATCACCTAAATCCAGATTTGCTATTATAGACGTGTGGAAAGTTTTAAGGGTGTGACAAGTAAGCAAAAATTGGTCACTACCCAGAGGCCACAACTGATATATGACTGTATTAAAACAAGAAAAATCAGTGCCTGATTTAGATTTCCTTAGATAGTTAAATAAAAACTAATTTCATAAGCCTGGTAACAGTTTAACGGTAATGCTACCAATGTGTCACACCAGGGCCTTGAATTTGAAATCTAGGACATGCATGGTCATTTCTTCATGAAACCAGGACACAAAATTGTATTTTAAGTCCTTAATTGACCTGGCTATAGTTCTCAGAATATTATAAGCTCAATCAGTATATTTATATCATTATTTATGCTTTGTGTATTGTAAACATATACACAATCATGCAGTTACATGATAGCAATAAATAATATCAAAGCTACCCATACTATAAAGGTCATTGACAAAGCCTATGGTCAAAATGTGAACACATTGAGTGTAATCGCCCTCTCGTGCCAGCAAAAACAACACGTTGATAGGTTGTCATTTCTGACAGTTCTACTTTCACTTTCATTTTGTGATATCAAACTATTAACACTTATGTGTCTGACAAAAATATCGCCATTGCTTTTTATGCTCCCGGTAGGGTGGCCTATATCAGTTGAACTGTCAGTCAGTCAGTCAGTGTGTCAGTCTGTCCGTCCGTCCGAAAACTTTAATGGCCATAACTTTTTTAATATTGAACATAGCAACTTGATATTTGGCATACATGTGCATCTCATAGAGCTGCACATTTTCAGTTGTGAAAGGTGAAGGTGAAGGTCATCCTTCAAGGTCAAATGTCAAATATAAAGCGTCTGTCTGTCCGAAAACTTTAACATTGGCCATAACTTTTTCAATATTGGCGTGCATGCGTATCTCATAGAGCTGCACATATTGATTGGTGAAAGGTCAAGGTCATCCTGCAAGGTCAAGGTCAAATTTTGCAATATTGAAGATAGCAACTCCATATTCGGCATGCATGTGTATGTCATGGAGCTGCACATTTTGAGTGGTGAAAGGTCAAGGTCATCCTTCAAGGTCAAAGGTAAAATATATGGGTTCAAAGCTGCGCAGCAGGGTGCATTGTGTTTCACAAACACAGCTCTTGTTTAATATATTTTCTGCACATTTCTTCAAAAAACTTACATCAATACACGATTTTCTTCGTTAATTCAATCATTCCTGACAGACTTGTGTACATATTTCGCTTACATTTGACGCGCGTAGGTAGGACCGCATTACCGCTTCCGAAATGTGTATTCATACTATTGCCTTCGAGGAACATATCTGATGTTTGACAGAAAGGGCCGAAAATGTGCGAGTGTGGGTCAAGTTCCCCACAGGTACTACTTTCCCATTCCCCCAATTTTTTTTCCGTACCTTAAATTTTTCGTACCCAATTTTTGTTCGTACCCAATTTTTTTTCGGACCTAATTTTTTTTTCATCCCCAATTTTTTGTTCGTACCCAAATTTGTTTCGCAAAATTTTTGTACCAAATTTTTTTTTCGTACCAACATACACAATTGTGGTGATTGTGGTGATGTAGATAATGCAGATAAATTTAACTTGATGCTTTTATATCCATCCTCTCAAAAGCCTCGTCACACCAGTACTGTCAGTACTTTGATTTATTAAATCAACCAAATGATGTATATTGCTCAATAGAAGCATAGGTAAATGGATTCTTTACTTATTCGTATGTTCATATATAGACAATGGGTAATATTTGAAGAACATGCACATAGTTCAAGTTTGACATATATTAGCATAAAACTTATTTAAAGAATGAGCAATAAACACACTTACAATATTCATTAAAACGAAAAATCCCGTTTAAGACAGTGTGGAACAATATCCCGTTTTCATATTTTTTCCATAATTGTCCCATGAAAGTAGGTTAAAACTGTTATTAAACCACCTTTTCTGACAAGTATTGTTTCTGAAATACTTAACATAACTGCTGTCAAGATGGGTGATATAAGAAATGAATAGCACCACGTCATCACACATATTACACAGAGTGCACACGTGTAACTTCTATTACAGCAGCAGCTTTATTGAGTGTTTGTATTTGTCTGTCCGAGACTCAGCATATTATACAGAATGCGCATAACGCAGGTTGTTATTTTATGCTTGTTTATATGTCCTGGTTAAATTTTATGCGCACTTCATACAACCTTATATTTATATTATAAATGATTTGAACAACATAAAGTATACGTTTTTAATTTTTAATCATGTGTAGCGAGAGAACCAGACATGGACTTAAATGTTGTAGTGTTAAGTATATTTAATTAAAGTTAAATAATTATACCACTAAACATGTATTATTTCTTGTTTTTAAGTGGCCAACTGCTGCAGTCTGCATGCTTGCCAATACTGAATAACGTTGTTTTTTCACTCGTTATATTTTGAAACGCAATTTAATATATAATACAGATAGGGCAAGTGTTTCTCTTCATGTAAAAAATGTATAAGTTAAAGTTCGAGAACCGATTGTCAGTTTATGTTCTATAGTAAACTACCTCAATCTAATTAAGCTCAAATTATGTACGCTTGGTCTCGTAAGCATAACATAGGATGCGATATAAATAATCTGCACACTTTGTCCGGGGTTTTATCGACGGATTCGAATATAGTTGTAACATTGTTTAAACGTTGACATCACGAATGTCAGTTTTTAATTAAGAGCTTACCAACGTTTGATATCATTTAGGAGATAAAAGGTGATCCAATTCTCAATACGCATTTGAATTTCGGAATGAGAAAAGTCTAGAAGCGTTTATTTACCTATGAAGACATTATGCATTTAGCGAAAGAGATTTTCTATGTGGGTCGATAATTAATAAAATAAAAAGAGCTGAAAAGATTTTGGTGTTTTTTGTTTGCTTATCATCGGTTTAAAAACATTTGAATTGATATGAATCCCCAGTAAAATCATTCATGTGTGATTTATTTATTATTAAAGTGAACTAAATAAATCAAGCCTCCTCCACTTGTCCTCGATACAATCAAACCAGCGAGTTAATGGCGTCAATAAATGATATCAATTTTAAATACACCATCGTTATAAACTTGCATCGAAAAAAAAATATTACACAATACATATTTGGAACACAGTTTTAATTTATCCGTGAAATCTCATATTATTAGAAAAGTAGCAAACGTTTATCGTTCGTTCTTTCATTTTTTTTCGAACTCAATTCAGAATGGTTTAGTTATTCCTATTCCAATATTATATGTTTGAATGGTGATGTAAATTTACTATTATGACTTTATGTTTCGCTGTCATACAAATGTGTGTGAGTAAAGATACAAACAAACTAACGGGATTTTCAATGTGTGCTATAATATATAGTTATACCACTGATTTGTGTAAGTGCGATGTACTAGACAGACGCGACAGTGTGATAAGTAACGCGATATATTTCATACTTCGGAATCACAAGATTATAATTAGATGTATGCAATCTCATGTCCCGTCGTATTACCATAAACTTGCACATATGCAAGTGCAAATTGATTTAATTTCAATAAGTCTGCTTTACTGAACAACACGAATGACTTTTAATCAACGATTTAGATCAAAACCCTCCCGGTCGAAATACAAGCAGATTATCCATGCATCAGACAATGTTTTCTCTATCAAACTACTTAAAAAAACGGGATCTGTTTGTGTTGTCCGTTTTACGTTAACATGTAAATGTCCTAATTGTGAGTATTGTATGTATGCATTAGTCCGACAGCTTTAGTATCAAGCAAAAGTGTGAAGTTTGTTTAAGCCATGCTCTTTATCATTACTCCTTATGGCTTTTTACTAATGAGTTCGATTCCTATTTTGGATCTTTTCTTCTGACTTTTCTCCTAATTTGTTATAGCAAAGTTTATTAAATTATATTCGACTTACATAATGCAGATATTTAAGTGAAGTGCATTTGTTTACAAGGCTTTATTAATAATCCAGTTTGTCCCTGCAGTAGTCAATTTACGCCGCTTTTTCATGACCATAAGTATTTCACTGTTATTATGTGTTAAAATTTTCAGAATCGAACAATAGTGCATCAAAGCATCGTGTTTGTTTCCGATTACACATTTTAGTTAAAGTAATATCGATCAAATATGTTGTGGTAAGTCTTTTAATGCAAATGACGAGCCCATAAGTATGTGATTAGATTGACCATTGACATGCAGTTTTTAAGATGACTCGCGTCCAAGTTAAATAGGTTACATGACTTTTGGAATCTGCCTGTAAAGAGCATTTTATTAAATTTTATAACATTTGTGTTATGTACATGTGTTCACTGCATCGCTGACTTGCAAAGCATAAACTAGTCGGTCACAAATTATACCATTGATATGTTACAAGCCGTTTATGTGTTACAAGAACACAGCAAAGATGCAATCGTTTGAGGATAAATGAAAAAATAATCGAATTTTACCCATTGTTATTTGGACCTATTGCTAAGAAAAGGAAGCAATATTAATGTATTGGTTTTCTTATCAAACAGTGCACAGGGGGCAACGTTGACATCTATTTTTCTTCTTGGGTAGACAGAAGTAATTTCGATGAAACGAGGTTAAATTTGGTGTTTTAATAGAATATTACACAAAAGCTCAGTTTTGTGTGATATTTACAGTTCTCTTAATTCTTAAATCAGTTTTAACAGTCGCAGACAAATATTAACATGGTATTATATTAAACGGTACTTTATTAATGGTTATCTGCACTGTGAAGCCGAATCGACCGATTGTCGAGAATGTTGAAATTCTAGCAATGTATTCATTGATTACACATTTATACTCAACAAACTATAACTTGCTTATTTGCGATATTGCCACCGGAAAATGGAGGGAATACATCTAAAACATAGCGCTTACGAAACTTATATTTGACATCCTTATTTGTTATGATAATTTATAAAGATATCGTTTCTTGATTGTATTAATCCTTGCGATTGTATAGCTATTTGAGAAGTCTTTTGTCGATCGCCTGCAACATTCAACATTTACAAACGATATAAATGAAATGTGATAAACCATGAACCAGCAAAAATATAATTTACAAAGCTATTGGAGATCGAATCGAATGTGGCAATGTGTATTAATTTTTTTTACATGTTTTTATGTTTTCAATAAGTCCTGGTGTAGTAAGTCTTAGAGTATATAATGTCCGTCTTAAGTTTATTTACACGAATTGAGTCGCATTAGTTTCATGATTTAGATTTTCTTGTTATTATTGTATATGCTAACATGAGAGAATCATTCGATTGAACAGCGATTTATTGCAGGATGAAAATGAAATATCAACTACGTTTCGAGTAAATATGTTTTCCATCTGTATTGTGAACCTGAACATATATATTTGTTGTAGCATAAATGTTTATTTGACTTGTTTTAAGAGTGCATTACGCCCTTTTTCCTACCAACTTTAACAATTTGAGAGTTAAAATGTTTGGAAAAGTACTTTAAGTAGGTAAAACGCATTTTCAAAAATACCAAAAGTATAGTGAATACGTTAAGAAAACCGCAATCTTCAGCATCATACTTTATAAAAAGTTTCAGCTAGAAAGTAGAATCGAGTAAATTATATTCGACCAGCCGAACGCCCAAAACGGATTTTATGATTGTTCTACACCCGGTCCGTGTATGGTGCAGCCTATATGACTTTAATGCACCAAGTCCGAGCATGATGGACCCAGTACGAGTACAACACACACAGCCTGAGTATTATGCCTGTATTTCGAGTATAATTACCGCAGTCTAAGTACCCTGCCCATGGTCTAAAGTATTTCTATCGTCCGAGTATAATGCACACTGTTAACCTATACTACATAGAGTCCGAATATATTGCAACAAATACGATTATACGGCACTTAGCCCGGGTATGATGCCTATGTTACGGGTTTGTTGCAACCGATCCGAGTATGATTGTTTAAGTCTTGTTTCGATATATATGTTTCTGTTTTTATCTCTTTACATGGTGTGCTATTCTTTATGAAAACAGATTCAGAAACGAATAAACCCATAAAGTACATACAATACTTAAATCGTATGCTTGCGCACACATTTCCGGTCTATTGAACACATATTTGTTCAAAAGAGAATCATAAGTGTCTGAAATCTCACTTGAAAACAAACCAAGTGTAATATCAACAACTGCTTAGAATAGCTCTACTGACGTGAAATGACCTGAGCATATTCTGCCGTGGTTCAACTCATATCACCGATTAGAAAGTGTTATCAAATGCGGATCATCAGTTCCAGAAAACTCGCGGAGAAGCAAACAACAGTATTAGAAGTTGTTTCCTTATTTAAATAAAAAATCAATCATTGGTGCCGAATTACATCACAATAAGCGCATGTTCACCGAGTGGGGATACTTAATATATAGTTTCATCAAAGAATTGATTATAATGATCCTGTGGTCTGACGCAGACGCGAAAAATTCATCAGAACACATCTGATTGTTAAGCAAACGTCAATAACTCCCGGATTGATTGTTGGAGCGGATACACATCTAAACTACTATTATTTACGCTATGTTATGAATAAGCAGACTAAAACTGGCTATGACAATAATTATAATGAGCGATTTTCTCTTTTACATATTACACTATATTATTTTGTTATAAAATAGTAATGTAAAAAATTCATGAGAATTTGAATCATCAACCACGTTGCTAAAACACAAATACAAATGAATGTTTGTCAGACAATGTTCATATTTTACTCCAAAAATGCAAGTTGAACAACAACAAAATACTTCAAACAACACATTTAGGATAATGTACCAAAATATAAAGACAATCTTGAACATTCGTAGTTGTTTTTAATCTAACCTAAATATAAATTTAATAAGAATGTCAAGACGAAATATGCATCTTCATATCAAAGTGTGATCGAACGTGTACTTGACTCCACGTCTCGTCAGATAAATTGCATGTTAAGTCTATATAGGCGGCCAGGTGTGACAAATGTTGTTCACATTTATTGAGAAGAAACGTTGTCATGTTATTAAATCATTTAGACGTGCGTTTTAAGAGATAATGTTTAGATCACATTCAAATAAACATTTGCTATGTGATAGCGACATGACATAAACCATACAAATGAATTCGATAAAAAAAACATAATCGTGTCGTGATCTTGATTCGATAAAGAGTTTTGTTCGTACATAACTTTTCGTTCGTTTTAATGTTAAGTATCTAACACTGTTCGCACAATAACGAATATGATAGACAAGTCATTGCTTTGCGTGTTTCGAAACATCAACATTACTTATTATGTGGTTAATATATACTTTAATACTTGTGTCCCCAATTCGTCCAGTTGACGAACAAATAAGAGATACGTTATAAAGTAAAGTATGTGTTTAGTATAGGGGCATCCTTGCCATATAGGGCTGGCCAGTGAGTTTTGTGAGACAGCTTTACTGATGAACCGATTTCTACACTAAATGCGTGGCTGATATCATGTATACCATATAATGTTGCCTGTTTGATACTTTAAGGCACATTACTAATAACCTATAAAAAAAAAGTCAATACAGACCATAAGACCTAAGACATAAAATAATGATTATAGATGGACTTCTACATATTAGCCTTCGGTGATAGTTTTACAACAGTCAAATGATAAATGTTATTGTTTCAATTAGTTCGTTTTGATAATTAATTAAAATATTAAGCAAAATGGATATATAGACATTTCATCTAATGTTTGTACCGAGTGCATTATTATGTGGACAACTTTACTGCATAAATCGGTTAAAGGGATCTTTTCACGCTTTGGTAAATTGACAAAATTGAAAAAAGTTGTTTCAGATTCGCAAATTTTCGTTTTAGTTATGATATTTGTGAGGAAACAGTCATACTGAACATTTACCATGGTCTAATAGAGCCATTATATGCATCTTTTGACGATTTTAAAACCTAAAAATTATAAAGCGTTGCAACGCGAAACGATTGAATAATTTGGCGAGTTCTGTTTTTGTCGTTAAATTTTGTGAAACTACGAAGATTGCTTATATAAGGTATAAAATACTTTCAGCATGTGTACTCGGCGGAATAGCTCAGTAGGCCAAAGCGTTTTTACTTCAGGACTCTGGCAGGACTCCAGGGGTCACTGGTTCGAAACCTGGTCCGGGCAATGTTCTTTTCCTTTTTTTAATTTTATTCTTGATTTTTTACTGGAGCTTTTACGATCCAATGTTTACATTTATCGATATAAAGCATTTAATGAATAAGTTAAAAAATGCCAAAATCTGTGAAAAGGCCCCTTTAAAATGCATAGCAATATCTCAGAATTTCTTAAAGTATATAGAATAAAATTAAATACGCTAACAAGCCTAGTCGTAGTTTTTATGTCGCACACATACTAAATCAAAGCAAGTTTTACCATGTGCTATATTGTGTTGTTTTCTTTCAACAACTGCATAATACATTATCTATGTAGTTATCTGGCTTCAAGTCATTCACACGAGCATTAAAGTCACATTCTGATATAGACAAATCTTATGTTTTATAATGTTCAAATGATGCATAGGTAAATGCATTGTAAACTTATTGTTATACTCATAAACACAGTAAAGACAATATTTCAGGAAACGTCCAAACGTTTTGCATGTGTTTGCATACAACGTATTTAAAGGATAAGCAAAAAACACACTTACAATACATGTATACCTTTAAACGAAAATACCCGTTTAAGACAGTGTGAAACAAAATCCCGTGTTCATACATGTTCCATAATTGTACCATGAAACAAAGCAGGCCTACACTGTTCCTCGACCTTTTCTGACAAGTATCGTATCTGAAACACTATTCATAACTTCAGTCAAGTTATGTTATGCAAGTAATGCATTTCACCAAGTCATTGATCATATCACACAGTGTTCACACACGTTGTAACTTCTCTCTCTAACATCTGAAGCTTACTTGAGTGTTAGTATGTGTCTGTCCCAGACTTTGCATAATATACAGAATGCGCATAAAGCTGGTTGTTATTTTTTTTTTGTTTGAACGCACTAGTAAATTTGATGCGTACGGCATACAACATAACATATACATTATAAATAGTTGAACAACATAAGATAAACAAATGTAATTTATAATCAAGTGTAGGTAGAGAACTAGACATGAATTTAAATGGCGTAGTGTTAAGTATATATAATTAAAGTTAAATGGTTATACCACTACGCATGTACACACTCAATTTAAGGAATCATACAGATAGGGAAAGTGTTGCTCTTAACTTTTAAATTAATAAGTTAAAATTCGGGAACCGATTATCAGTGTATGTTCTTTAGTAAACTACCTCAATCTTATTAAGATCAAAATATGTACTCTTCAAGTTGGTCTCGTTTGCATAGCATAGGATGCGATATAAATATAAATAATCTACATACTTTGTCCTGGTTTTGTTTGACGGATTCAATATAGTAATTACATTTATTTGAACGTTGACATCACAAATGTCAGTATTTTGTAAAAGCTAACCAATGTTAGATTGCATTAAAGAGATAAACGGCGACCCAATCCTCAATACGCATTTGAATATCGGAATGAGAAATGTCTATAAGCCTTTATTTACGTACGAAATACAAAATGCATTTAGCGAAAGATATATTCTTTCAATGTGGTTCGATAATTAATTAAGTAAAAATAGCGGAAAAGTTTGTGGTTGTTTTTGCTTATCATCAGTCTAAAACACGTTTAAATTACCACGCATTCACAGTAAAATCACTCAGCTGTGATTAATACGAGTATATTGTAAATGTTAATTAAATAAATCGAGTCCTTCAAATTTTGTCCGATACACATAACACTAGCGTATTAATGGCGTCAATAAATCATTAAATTTAAAATTAACTATCATATATCGAAAAAGGAATATAACACAATACGTATTGAAAAAAACAGTATTAACTTTATACGTGCACGTCAATACTAATAGACCAGTAGCACATGTTTAATATTTGTTTAAACATAGAGTAACAATCCAGTAACACAGTAATATGCTGAGTCTACAATTGTAATATCGTTCGTTCATTAATTTGTTTTCAAACTCCATTCGGAATGGTTTAGTTATACCTTTTCGAATATTTCATGTTTAAATTGTGGTGTAAATGATCGAAAATGACTTCATGTTTCTCTGTCATACAAACAAATGTGTGCGTACATGTACAAACAAGCTAACGGGAATTTCAATGTGTGCTATACTATATAAGTATACCACTAATGCGTGTTACTGTGATATACTAAACAGACGCGACAGAGTGGTAAGTAAAGCAAGATATGTCGTACTTCAGAATCACAAGATTATAATAAGATTTATGTAATCTGATGTCCTGTCGTATTAAGATAAACGTCCACATACGCAAATACAAATGAATTGAATTTCAATAGGTTTGTTATACTCAACAAAACACATGCCCTTTAATTAACTATTTAGATACGTACCCTCAATGCCAAAATGCAAGCAGAAGGTTCATGAATCAGCCAATGATTTCTCTAAAATAAAGGTCATTAAACGCAAGCGAGGATCAGTTCTGCCTTTTACCATACATAATCATGGCCATTTTCTTAATCCGTTTAAATACTCAAACTAATGCATATGTAACATGCATAACATGTAATTAATTAATCTATGGCATTAAAGGAGCAAATGGGGGCAACTTCTTAAACGATAATTAACTTGACAAAGTAATAATGGCAAATAAAAACGGATACAATTTTTTTTACGTTGTAGCAACATTGTGAATGCCTTATTGTATCAAACTCAATTTACAATACGGGGCCTGTCTGTGTTGCCCATTTTGTGTTTACATGTTAGTGTCCTAATTCTGAGTATTTTATGTATGCATAAGTCCGACAGCTTAAGTATCAAGAAAGATTGTGAAGTTTGTTTAAGCAAAGCTTACTATCATTACTTCTTATGGCTTTTTACTAATGAGTTCGATTCCAATTTTGGATCTTTGTTCTGACTTTGATCCTTATTTGTTATTGCAAAGTTTATTAAATTATATTCGATTAACATAATGCAGATGTTTAAGTGAAGTGCATTTGCTTACAAGGCATTATTAGTAATCCAGTTTGTCCCTGCAGTACTCAATTTACGCCGCTTTTTCATGACCATAAGTATTAAACTACTGTGTTTATATTTTCAGAATCGAACAATAGTGCAGCAAAACATCATGTTTGTTTTCGATAACGTTCTGCTATGTCCTTTAAAATACGAATATAATGTGTTGATCAGTGAACATTATGTAATAATAAAGGATTGCGATTATGTTATTGTGAACACTGTTGCATATTATCGTCCAAATATACCCTGTATGTTAAATATATTAATTGAACATGAGGATTCATTTCAAAATGATTATACCATTATGCCAAGAGGGACGCAGTAAGAACCATAAAGTGTACACATTTTAGTTACAGTAATATAGATCAAATATGTTGTGGTAAGTAGTTTAATGCAAATGACTTACCCATTAGTATGTTATCAGAGTGACCAATGACATGCAGTTTTTAAGAGGACTCGCGTCCTAGTTGAACAGGTTACATGACTGTTGGAATCTACATGTAAAGAGCATTTTATTAAATTTAATACGTTATATACATGTGTTCACGGCATCACTGACTTGCAAAGGAAAAAGCTAGTCGGTCAAAAATTATACCGTTGATATGTTAAAAGCCGCTGATGTGTTACAAGAACACGTCACAGATGCAATCGCTTGAGAATAAATGTAAAAAATAATCAAATTTTACCCATCGTTATATGGACCTATTGCTAAGAAAAGAAAGCAATGTAAATGTTTTGGTTTTCATATCAAACAGTGCACAGGAGGCAACGTTGACATCTATTTGTCTTCTTGAGTAGGCATAAGTGATTTCGATGAAACGAGGATACATTTGGTGTTTCAATAAAAAATTGTTGCTCTTTACGTTTAAATTAAAACGTTAAAATTCGGGAACGATTATTATGTTCTTTAATAAACTACCTCAATCTAATTATGTTCAACATGTGTTCTCTTAAATTTTGTCTCGTTTGCATAACACATGATGCGATATAAATAATCTATATACTTTGTCCTCGTTTTGATTGACGGATTCGAATATAGTTACATTTGTTTGAACGTTTACATCACGAATGTCAGTTTTCTTTAAGAGCAAACCAATGTGATTTATCATATACTAGCTAAACGGCGATCCAATTCTCAATACGCATTTGAATTTCGGTATGAGAAATGTCGATAAGCCTTTATTTCCGTATGAAAGACATTATGCATGGAGCGAAGGGATATTCTGTCAATCTGGGTCGATAATTTATTTAGTAAAATTAGCGGAAAAGATTGGTTTTTATGCTAATCATCGGTTTAAAGTACTTTTGAATTTATATGAATTCACAGTAAAATAATTCATCTGTGATATTTATATTATTAATGTTAACTTAATAAATCAAGGCTCCTCCAATTTTCCCAGATACACATCAAACCAGCGCGTTAATAGCGTCAATAAATCATTAAATTTAAAATAGTTTTATAATAGAAAAGTAGCAAATGTTTAATAATTGTTCAAACATAGAGTACACCATCCTGATACACAGTATAATGCAGTCAACAATTTGAATATAATTCGTTCTTTCATTTGTTTCCGAACTCCATTTCGAATGGTTAAGTTATACCTTTTCAACTATTCATGTTTTAATTGTGACGAAAATGTACTATTATGACTTCAAGTGTCTCTGTCATACAAAAAATGTGTAAGTACATGTACAAACAAGCTAACTTGAAGTGCAATTTTTGCTATAGTTTATAGTTATACCACTGATGCGTGTGGGATATACAAAACAGACGCGAAAGAGTGACAGGTAACGCGAGATATGTCGTACTTCGGAATCGCGAGATTTTAACTAGATGTATGTAATCTGATGACCCGTCTTATTCCATAAAATTGGGCTTATGCAAGTGCAAATGGATTGAATTTCAATATGTTTGTTATACTCAACAAGAGGCATATCCTTTAACCAACGATTTATGTAAGTATCAACAAGGCAGGAATAGTCAGGCTTTCGATGCAATCGAGCTAAAACAAATAGGTTGAAACTAAGGCAGGAATACAGGCAGAATGTCCATGCATCAGACAATGTTTTCTCTATCAAACTCGATTTACAATACGGGATATGTTTGTTTGCCCATTTTATGATTACATGTTGATGCATTAGTCCGGCAGCAAGAGTGTGCTGTTTGTTTAAGTCACGCTTACTATCATTACTTGTTATGGCTTCTTAGTAATAAGTTTGATCCCAATTGCGGATATTTTTTCTGACTTTTCTCCTTATTTGTTATGGCAAAGTTTATTTAACTATATTCGATTAAAATAATGAATATGTTTTAGTGAAGTACATTTGTTTACAAGGCTATAGTAGCTAGTAGCAATCAAGTTTTTTTCTATGCAATAATTAATTTACGCGTGATCGTTAGTATTACACTGATATGTTAATATTTTCAGAATCTAACAATAATGCATCAAAACATCATGTTTGTTTCCGATAGCAATACTATGTCCTTTAAAATACGTATTAGTATGAGTAGATCTGTAAAAATTATGTAATTATAAAGGATTGCGACAAAGTTATTGTGAATGCTTGTGCCATATGTATTCTTAAAAGAAACTGTTTGCTATTATAGCATAATATATCAATTGCGCATGGGCATTCATTTAAAAATGTGTTAACCATTCTGTCGTAACAGACAAGTTAGAACCATAGAATATACACATATCTTAATTGAATCAATTTAGATAAAAGATGTTGGTGTAAGTTTTTAATACAAATGGCGAGCCGATTAGTTTGTTATCGATGACATGCAGTTTTCAAGAGGACTCGCGTCCTAGTTGAATTGGTTACTTGACTGTTGAAATCTGCATGTAAATAGCAGTTTAATACATTTAATACGCTATGCACTTGTGTTCAATGCATCACTAAATTGCAAGGCATGTGCTAGTGGGTCCCATTTTATATGTTTAGCCGTAGATGTGTTACAATAACACATCACAGATTCAATCGCTTGAGGATAAATGTAAATAATAATCGAATTTTACCCATCCTTATATTGACGTACTGCTAAGATAGCAATGTTAATGTATTGGTTTTCATATCAAATAGTGCAGAGGGGGCAACGTTGACGTCTATTTTTCTTCTTGAGTAGACACAATTGATGTCGATGAAACGAGGTTAAATTTGGTGTTACAATAAGAACATTACATAAAATCTTAGACGTGTGCTATATTCACAGTTCTCTCAATTCTGAGCTCAGTTATTATAACAGGCACAGACCAATACTAACGTCATACATATGCGTCGTGTTCTGAGAAGACTGGGCATAATGCATGTGCGTAAAGTGTCATTAAAGATTAGCCTGTGCAGTCCGCACAGGCTTATCACGGACGACAATTTCCGCCTAAACATGATTTTCGGTAAGGAGGGACTTCCTTGAAACTAGAAAGACCATACAAGCGGAAAGGGTCGTCCCTTATTCGCCTGTACGGACTGCACAGGCTAATCTGTGATGTCACTTTACGCAAAAGAATTATGCCCAGTTTTCTAAGAAATCGACTCATTTATTCAACGGTACTATATTTATTATTATCTGCACTGTGAAGCCGAATCGACCGATTGTCGAAAATGTTCTAATTCCAGCAATATATTGATTGGTTAGCATTCATACTAAACAAACTATAGGTGGTTTATTTGCAATGTAGTCACTGGAAAATTAAATGCATCTTAAACATAGCACTTACATTACTTATACTAGTATTTGACATCATTGTGTACACATTTGTTATGATAATTTATAAAGACATCGTTTCATGATTGTATTAATCCTTGCGTGTACAGCTACTTAAGAAGTTATTCTTCGACTGCCTGTAAAATTCGCAATTTTCAAACGATTTTTATGAATTGCGATAATACACAAACCAGCAAAAATATAAATTACATAGCAGTAGGAAAATCGAATTGAATGTCGCAATGCATATAATATTGTTACCATGTATTTATGCTTTCAATATATCCTGAAGAAGTTAGTCTTAGAAGTTATACTTTTCCGTCTCAAGTTTATTTACACGACATCATTTGAATTAGTTTCTTTATTCAGTTTCATTATTTGGTATGTATGCATAGTCTAACATGATAGAATCATTCGATTGAAAAGCGATATATGTCAAGATGAACATTACATATGTGCATAACCCGCTTTTTCCTATCAACTTAAACAATTTGAGATTTAATTGTTTGCAAAAGTACTATAAGTCGATTTAACAGGTTTGATGCACTCAGTACTACTATAATGCAACAAGACTTAGCAGGATGAACCCAGTGTTAGTAAGGTGAACCTTGTCTTAGCAGGATGAACACCGTCTTAATAGGATGAACACAGTCTTAGTAGGATGAACCCAGTCTTAGTAGGATGAACACAGTCTTAGCAGGATGCAACCTGTCTTAGTAGGATGAACAGTCTTAGTAGGATGAACCCTGTCTTAGAAGGATGAACACAGTCTTAGTAGGATGCAACCTGTCTTAGAAGGATGAACACAGTCTTAATAGGATAAACACAGTCTTAGTATGATGCAACCTGTCTTAGAAGGATGAACACAGTCTTAATAGGATGAACAGTGTCTTAGTATGATGCAACCTGTCTTAGAAGGATGAACACAGTCTTAGCAGGATGCAATCTGTCTTAGAAGGATGAACACAGTCTTAATAGGATGAACACAGTCTTAGTATGATGCAACCTGTCTTAGAAGGATGAACACAGTCTTAATAGGATGAACAGTGTCTTGGTATGATGCAACCTGTCTTAGAAGGATGAACACAGTCTAAGTCGGATGAACACAGTCTTAGCAGGATGCAATCTGTCTTAGAAGGAAGAACACAGTCTTAATAGGATGAACACAGTCTTAGTAGGATGAGCACAGTCTTAATAGGATGCAACCTGTTTTAAAAGGATGAACACAGTCTTAATACGATGAACACAGTCTTAGTATAATGCAACCTGTCTTAGAAGGATGAACACAGTCTTAGCAGGATGCAACCTGTTTTAAAAGGATGAACACAGTCTTAATACGATGAACACAGTCTTAGTATAATGCAACCTGTCTTAGAAGGATGAACACAGTCTTAGTAGGATGAACACAGTCTAAGTAGGATGCACCCTGTCTTAGAAGGTTGAACACATTCTTAATAGGATGAACACAGTCTTAGTAGGATAAACACAGTCTTAGTAGGATGAACACAGTCTTAGTAGGATGAACACAGTCTTAGTAGGATGAACACAGTCTTAATAGGATGAACACATTCTTAGTAGGATGAACACAGTCTTAGCAGGATGCAACCTGTCTTAGAAGGATGAACACAGGCTTAATAGGATGAACACAGTCTTAGTAGGATGCAATTTGTCTTAGTAGGATGCAACCTGTCTAAGAAGGATGCAGTCTGTCTTAAAAGGATGAACACAGTCTTAGTAGGATGCAACCTGTCTAAATAGGATGCAACCTGTCTAAGTAGGATGCAACCTGTCTTAGAAGGATGCACCCAGTCTAAGCAGGATGAACCCAGTCTTAGTAGGATGAACCTAGTCTTAGTAGGATGAGCCCAGTCTTAGCAGAATGAACGCAGTTTTAGTAGGATGCAACCTGTCTTAGTAGGATGCAACCTGCCTTAGTAAGCTGCAACCTGTCTTAGAACGATGCACCCAGTCTCAGTATGATGAACCCTGTCTTAGCTGAATGAACTCAGTCTGAGCAGGATGAACCCAGTCTGAGCAGGATGCAACCTGTCTAAGCAGGGTGCAGCCTTTCTGAATAAGATGCTTGAAGTCCGAGTATAATGGACCCATCAGTCATAGTATGCTGTCTCAAGTCGAAGTCGAGAATGATGCACCAAGTTCGAGTAGAGTTCAACCAGTCCGAGTTTGAAGCTCCGAGTCGAAGTATGATGCACCTAGTCCTAGTATTATGCATCCCGTCTTAGTATGTTAATGCACAGTGTTCGAGTAAACTATAAACAGTCCGCATACGATGCAATTAGTCCGAGTCACTCTAAAGAGTTATAGTAAAATATACTCTCTCCGAGTATGATGCACTCAGTCCGAGTATGACGCACCCAGACCGAGTATAATGCACCCTGTACGAGTATGATGCACCCAGACCGAGTATGATGCACCTTGTACGAGTATGATGCACCCAGTCCGAGTATGATGCACCCTGTTGGAGTATGATGCACCCAGACCGAGTATGATGCGCCCGGTACGAGTATGATGCACCCAGACCGAGTATGATGCACCATGTACGAGTATGATGCACCATGTACGAGTATGATGCATGATGCACCCTGTACGAGTATGATGCACCCAGACCGAGTATGATGCACCATGTACGAGTATGATGCACCCAGTCCGAGTATGATGCACCCTGTACGAGTATGAGGCACCCAGACCAAGTATGATGCGCCCGGTACGAGTTTGATGCACCCAGACCGAGTATGATGCATCCTGTACGAGTATGATGCACCCAGACCGAGTTTGATGTTCCATGTACGAGTATGATGCACCCAGACCGAGTATGATGCACCATGTACGAGTATGATGCACCCAGACCGAGTATAATGCACCCTGTACGAGTATGATGCACCCAGATCGAGTATAATGCACCATGTACGAGTATGATGCACCCAGACCAAGTATAATGCACCCTGTACGAGTATGATGCACCCAGACTGAGTATGATGCACCCAGACCGAGTATAATGCACCCTGTACGAGTATGATGCACCCAGACTGAGTATGATGCACCCTGTACGAGTATGATGCACCCAGACCGAGTATAATGCACCCTGTACGAGTATGATGCACCCAGACCAAGTATAATGCACCCTGTACGAGTATGATGCACCCAGACCGAGTATAATGCACCCTGTACGAGTATGATGCACCCAGACTGAGTATGATGCACCCTGTACGAGTATGATGCACCCAGACCGAGTATGATGCACCCAGACCGAGTATGATGCACCCTGTACGAGTATGATGCACCCAGACCGAGTATGATGCACCCAGTCCGAGTTTGATGCACCCAGACCGAGTATGATGCACCATGTACGAGTATGATGCACCCAGACCGAGTATGATGCACCCTGTACGAGTACGATGCACCCAGACCGAGTATAATGCACCCTGTACGAGTATGATGCACCCAGACCGAGTATGATGCACCCAGATCGAGTATGATGCACCATGTACGAGTATGATGCACCCAGACCGAGTATGATGCACCCTGTTGGAATATTAGGCCCAGAACGAAGCTCCTAGTTTTCCTGTGATTTACGAAGTCCGAGTATGATGCACCAAGTCCGATTATGATGCACCCCGTTCGAGTATGATGCATATAATCCGAGCATGATGCACCCAGTCCGAATAGAATGCACAAACATGATGCACCTAGTCCGAGTATAATGCACTTAGTCCGAGTATGATATACCCAATCCAAGTATGTTTGTCGGATTCAAATAATTTGCTTTTTCTTGGTTTTGAAAGAGATTTATGATATATGATTCTTCACTGTGCAAGTAAAATTGTTTCACTTCAACTTCCTTGCGAGCGTTTGTTACTCGCATATTTTACTCGCTGTTACTACGTATACAAAACGTTAGCGCCTCTTTATTATGTATACATGCTTATTAACAACCGTCTAAACCCGGGCGGGAGGAGGGGGGGGGGGGGTAACCTCAGATATACGGGTTTATAGGGGTGTGCCAAAAATATGGGTGTGTTTTTCGACTAAAATTATAGATATAGGTATGGTTTTGAGCATCTAAGTATAGGTATAGGTATTGGAATCAGAAATTTGCTTGTAGATAAATGCTTATATATTTGAAAGTATCAGTATCAAAATGGGTATGATAAATTTCATTATTGTATATAAATGGGTATCAAAAAGTAAATTTCAGTAGCGAGAAAGATGCAGAATCTTGACTGTATTGATATGATATAGATTAAAATTCTAGTATGAAATGTGTCCACTTTATCAAATTCAAGTATTGAAATGGGTCTTGTTTATCAAAATTATTGTATTGAAATGGGTCCACTTTCTCAATGGTATCGTATACAAATTGGTCTGCTTTTTCAAAAATCTTGTATCAAAATGGGTCTACTTTATCAGAGTTCCATTATGAAAATGTTTCGGAAGTCTCAGTGGGACACCCCTACCCTAAAATCTGGAAAGTTACCCCCCCCCCCCCCCCGGGGTCTAAACGCATTTATAAGAACAATAATATCGAGCATCAGCATAGATTTATTTTATTTCTTGAAATTAATTGTAAAAAAATATTAAATATTATACATGTTAGAGATAGTAAACATAGTATTAAATATTTATTATTTGATTCTACTAAAAGAAAATATATTTTCTTATCTCAAACTTTCATTCTAAGTTGTTATGTATAAAATGGAAAGTTTCCGATGTCCATCAAATATAAACATAGTCACTGTGTTGAAGCATTTTCGAATCAGTTTTTAATGTCGTATAGCTGATACGTTAAGCGGAACGTTTTTACATAGACATGATCAGTGTTGTGTCAAAAAATCGTTTAAGGATTTATTGAGCAAGACGTTCTGTCGAATAAAAGTTATGGACACGTATTGATTGATAACATCTCTGTGTACTAGAAAAAAATGAAGTTACCTTTGAAAAAGTGTTGCTACCTTTTAATGATACGATTTTTAACTTAATATTTTATATTTAAAATATTTTTTTGTAAATAGTACCAATTTACTTGTCTTCTAAGATTGTGACTATAGTTGACACAATCAGACCATTTTTAGCATAGTTGCGGTTGCGCAACTATGCTTATGTTAGAGCTACATTTCGAAAACCGACATGGAACGGTTGACCATTATGAAGCCTTACCTGATCAAAAATCAGACGAAATCTCTATTTAAAACAGTATACGGTAATTCTAACATTTTTTTATGTAGAAACGTTTTTCTAACGTTTTCTTCCACGAATATTGCTGACACCGTTTTTAGTGAATTTTTCTAAGACCGTTTTACGTGAAAAAACCTTCTAAGAAACTAAAACAAATTTCGTTCGTAAAACAATTCTGTTCTGGTTGACAGTGATCTCACACCTACTTTCTATTTCCTTTGTTTACTGTTCTGGGAGAGGTCAAATTCATTAGGCCCTGGTTTGAGGATATGTAGAATTTCATTGGTTAATTATAAATAGAAATTAACATATTCTCAACAGGAAGTGGGGCGTAAAGCACTTTCATTCTTTGTAAATGTGTAAAAAAATAGCGGAGTACGATGAATGTTTTCTGATTTATGACATGGATTCTGACCTGCCTTTCTATGGATTTAATAAAGTAGAGTTTGAAAGTGATAGAGATGTGTTAATTGAAATTAAAATGATTTACTTTGAGCCAGAAATTAACGTTACGAGTAGATCTAACGGTTTAAAGTGGTATCGAATTTAATGGATTCGCGCAAATTCTGGACGAGTGTTGTGTCTGAAAAATATTAAATGGAATGCCGTAAATGTATCAAGTCGGAAAAGAAAACGGATGGTTGCATAGTGGTATGCGTGAAATAATGTAATTCTACGTATTTATTTTCATAGTTATGTCATTTTGTAACCATTCACATTCGTCGTGATTTGGAATTCCCGTTTCTAAAAATAGAACATTTTGGTAGCATGAACCAACAAGGGAGGCGACTCGTGATGTCAGAAATTGTTAAGGTTACAATAAACTAAATAATCGAGTCATGAAGTCTGTACTCTCTAAACCAGGGACCTATACTGTATAGGCCCCTGTCTAAACAAATAATCATATTTTTCTCGAAGGCATGTTTTACACTTTAGACTGTTGTTCTGGTTTTATCGTTTGGAGATATTGATAGGGTAAGCATAGGTGTTCACTATTAAATACCTGAAATAGGATAAAGTTAGAGATTAAAGTAAATAATGATACTGCAAAAGGTTACAATCCACTTGAAAACGGCCGAAAAAAAGAAGGTGCAAAAACAGTCGATTTTGATTTGAGTCGAATTCTCTTTTGGTTTGAACATGACATATCTTTTTTATTGCTTAAATCGATTCAGCTAAGAATGCCCGTCAAGAAAAGGTATGGTTATGATGGTCTCTATGTGCAAAATGTTGTATTTATTTTCGCTCAAAATTGTCGCTTTTACTTTGAAACATATAAGGAAACTATTTAGTATATTTTGACCTAAACATTTACTTCAGCAGCAACTTCCCTGTATCTTGCAACTATGCTTTCAACGCCATCGGCGCTCTCGTTTTAATACTCTATCGTATTCGTAAAAGAACTAAGGGTTTCCCCTTGTTAAATAACATGTACTATACTACATGTTTTTATGTCTACATCACAATGAGTAAGTGTTACGCCAATTAGGTATGAGGCTCCGTCATAAAATAAACAGTGTCGACATCCTACACAAGGTTTTGTTTATGAGACAAAAACTTTTTTTATAGAAACACGCAATTTTTCAATTATTGTAAACCTTACATATATCCGCTACTGTACATGATTGATATAGTCTTGTACTGTTGCGGTTATGTACGGGTAGTTGACATTATAGTGTGTTAATTTCTCACATCAAACGGAAAGTGCAGACCTATCTTTCACATAATTGGAAACGATCCACGCCTGTAATACTGCGTTTCTCGCCGACATAAACACAAAAGGTATTCATTGGTTCGTAAATAATTCTGCGTCGTTTTGAACTAAACACGATGGGCTATGCAAACTCGGATACTTTGGCATCTGACAAAGCCTCTATTCGGGATGTGATTTAAATATGGGTTTAATCTTTAGGTTCTTCTGAATAAAAAAGGCATGAAGTACAATAATGTTAAAGTATTACAAGTACTGATTAACAGCAATGCTGTGACAATGCGACGTTCTCGATCTGATTTGCATTCTGTAAAACCATATAATGTGTCTAGACAAGTTCAATGCAATCATAATTACGAATTGTATGTAGTTGTAGACGGCCTAATAAAATAACTGTATGAAGTTATCAGAGCAAAGATAGTGTTAAGCGTATTTTATCATTTGTGCAACTATCTGGTTGGCATGTATAATGTCGTGTGGGTAGTTTCTTTTTTGTAACCCATACACCTTAAGGATTACCAATGAGTGATGTCTTGGTGATTAATACATGATACTGATAACAACGCTTATTAACGAGTTGAACATAAAACGGATGTTGTGCTTGCAACACACGCACTGTGACTTCGATATTGAAAAGTACGAACCTTTGTTAAGTATAAATTCACCGTCTATCATCACCACCGGAAATAAATGACCAGCGAAGCGAAAGTAAACAAACCAACCATGAATAGCAGTGAGTATTTACCTAAAATATCTAATAATTACTCGCACCTGCGTAACCACTAACCAGTGCGTGTTAGGCATCTTACATAAAGATTAATATGTTTAAAAATGGGTATCTGTTATGCAATTCGTGTTGATGAAGCGTTATGTTACACAAATTTATTACTGCTTGGTACCGGTTTGAAATTGGTACTTCTCGAAGAAAGAGCTTTTCTTTTATGATTGCATGGTTTGTCATCGTGTATGGAGTAGATTTCCTATTCTTAATAGCAATATACACTTGGGGACTTTTCTAACGCATCACTTTTCAAACTTGAATATTTCAGTTATGAGTAAAGAAATTGATTTAAAATTGTACATACACTCATTTGATTACATTCTATGCAAGCTCACGATACAATCATTCATCCGTGACGATTGGACGCTTAAGCACGTGGGGTAGGTGTGGTTCCATATTTGTGCACGTGGAAATGTTGAAACAAGATTTAATTCTAGTTTTGTTTCAAATTAATTATTTTAGGTGGGTTCTTACACAAGGAAAACATAAAATTAATTTACAAAACAATAAATCTCGTAGAAATATTACAGGCTTCCTTTCCCACTTGCTAAAGCGTCCGATCGTCACGGATGAATGATTTTATCGTTAGCTTGAGCATATTGTAGTCAAATGATCACATGTGCAATTTTAAATAAAAATATTTACTCATTACTGAGATATGTAAGTTTTAAAAGAATTACGTTAGAATAATCACCAAGTGTCGTAAAAGGCGATATACATGTTATTCCAATTTAATTTTAATTTCATAATTCTAGGTAAGTTTTTACACAAGAAAAACATAACATTAATGAAAGAAAAACAATATGGCTCGTATGAATATTCAGGAGCGAAACGGCTCAATCGGCATTAAGACGTGTAAGTTTATGAGTTTTACTTTTCACATAGTTATAAGTTAACGTTCTACGAGTTTCCGAATTTGACTTTTGAAGTGACGTTTTTAATTTGTTAAGTTTTTTATTTTGTTCTTTTTCAATTTCAATTAAATTTTCAGGAATTATCAGATATGTGTTGAATTATTTTTGGTTCAAATTTCAACACAAGCCGTTCAAAAATAAGGGAGCTTTATTGATATAATTAAGTGATGCGTTAGAAAAGTCTCAAAGTGTATATTATTTTTAGGCTTTTTCTGGTCTTGGTTTGATTATTGTTCATGAAAATCTTTTAAAATAAAATAAATGTAGTGTACGGCGAATAGTTGTGTATGGCAAAAGTCGTGTACGGTGAATAGTTAAAGTCAAATACGGCGAATAGTTGCAGCGAATTGGCATTTTAACACTTATCTGATAACTGATTATAATCAAATAAATTCTGATAATAATCGATGATTTAGGAATGATTGAAACGTCATTTTTTTCTCTAAAAGAGCATGGAAATTAAACGGTTTTTTAATGAGGCTTTTTTGTTAACGTCAGTATGTTTGTATACACATGTTTCTTGCATCTATGTGCACATGACAGTCAAACGGA
>NC_068365.1:50536746-50544246 GCF_020536995.1 Dreissena polymorpha
TACTGCAACAACTGCTGCTTCTACTACTACTACTACTACTACTACTACTACTACTACTACTACTACTACTACTACTAATACTACTACTACAACTACTACTACTACTACTACTACTACTACTTCTACTTCTACTGCTACTACTACTACTACTTCTACTACTACTACTTCTAGTACTACTTCTACTTATACTTCTTCTACTTCCACAACAACTACTACTACTAGTACTACTACTTTTAAAAATCATCATCATCATCATTTTGAACATTCACATGTATATAGAAGGCGATCACGCTCTTTAATTAACGCAAGAATATCAGACATAAGCCATGGTTCTGTCCTTTGTTTGGACCTTACACTTTTTATTAGAGCCACTGAGTCTAAAACTTTATGGAAAATATTTCTAAAGTTATCCCAGGAAAACTCCACAGTACTGGCAGTAACAATACTACCCCACGTGGTTTCCTGTAATAACTTCAGATAACTTTCTTTACTGTAAGACCTTATTGTGGTTGTATTACTGACATTAAATTAACCATTAACAGTCTTACGAGTAAAGAAAATTGCTAAGTGAGCACTAACCCCAAAAGGAAGTGTCCCTGACTGAAAAATCTTATTTTGATGGCTACATATAATAAGGTCAATAATAGAAGATGACATGGGTGTTATCTTAGAAGGCTCTGTAATTATTTGTTTCAAGTCGAGTAAACGTAGAATGTCCTCAAACTTTTTAAATAGAAAGGATCTTTTCTGTTTGCAACATCTATTAATGTCTCAAAGCAAATACCCTTCTATGTCTGTCCTAATTTTAGACAAAACCTCTTCAAGTTGCTCCGAGAAATTATTTTGATTTGGAGGCCTGTAGCATGCTGCAACTAAAATTAGTTTTGTTTTAGGTAAGTATAGTTCTATCCAACACACTTAGATTATCATTTTGTAAATCAGCCAACTCACTCTGAATATAAATGCATACCCCACCCCCATGTCTATCTCTATCTCTGCGTATAATATTTAAACCATCTGGATCAAAGAAACTTCAGAGTTTGTAATTGAGCTGTCAAGCCATATTTCTGATATGGAAAGAATTTAAACTTTTGTATTATAAACACAATTTTGAATGTCGGAGTGTTTGTGTAATAGAGAACGCACATTTAAATGTACAAAATGAATACCTCGCTTTTTTAAACAGTCATTATAAGTTGAGTTAAAGTCATAAATTATTAAAATTCTTATTTTCATAAAAAGGATCATCTACAATTTGATAAAATGGTAAGCATTGAAAGGTACATAAATTACACGAAAATTTGAAATGTTTCTGTTCTGTTACATTTATTTTTTTTGTTCACACAATAAATAAATCGTCATCCTCATCATCCTCATCATCCTCATCATCATCATCATCATCATCACCATCATCATCATCATCATCATCAGTATATGTTTATATCCGTTAATTTAATTTTGAATTGTTGATACAGCAACCGCACGAAAGATTTTCACGTCATTCGTTGTTCTTTTAAAAAAAGGGACATTTGGTAAAGTTTTAACCCATTTATGCCTAGCGTCTTGAAAAAAGACCTTGGCGTCTCATCTGTGTCTGCGCTGTTTGCTTAAAGGAATTTCTGTGAGAAATAGTCTAAATATAGAAATAAGTATACAAGACATCCATAATTTTGGAAATAAATTGATCCAGTAATAGAAGGATGGGAAAGTCCACTAGGCATAAATGGGAGGACTGAGGAGAAAAAGCAATTCGTTCAAATTAATGTTCATTGTTTTCATGATCGAACCACAATGGCTCTCTCCATCGGCCTTTTATTGTCCCTCCATATCGACAGGAAACAGTCCGGACTGTTAAAAAACAACAACGAGAATACCAGGCTTATTTTCGCATGACCTGAAAGGTTTTGTTGCTTTTATCTTACTGAAAGCGAGTACAATACCCTTATAGTTTTGTGTCACTTATCTTAATAGCTATCCAATATGTTCGTTACTACACAATGTATTCATTAGGAACAATTTCTTTAATGTGCTAATATTTTGAACATACAAACGAATTGGTTATTTCATAACTACAGAGCTGGGTATTGTTTAAAATCGCCATATTTTGTAAATCATTTTGGCAGGTACAAAAAGCGGCAAACTTGGTTATTCAATAGTTCAGCTAATGTTTGACATTGAACCGTATGCTTCCATTAGAGATACAGTGATTTAAACTAATGCGTTCATTGGTATCATGTATACCAACTAAAACAGTATTTCTCGTATGTTATTATTATGATAAAAGATAAATCAACATCCCGGATAACTGCTTTTAGGGGCATTGTGATATTTTACCTTAAGTGTGTACTTTTACAATTTATGTATGGTGACTGGTATTTTACGCAACACGCCGTCAGCTTATGGTTGTAATTTGTTTATAATGTTTTCCCGTAATACGTACACAGCTTCCAATTTACAAACAACTTCTTGTTTTGTTCAGTTTGGTATATCAACTAAGAAGCGCCGTTGTTAATATGTATGTTTTTTTAATGTATATTTTTTCAAGATTATGTAACAAATGTAAAACATTAACATCTTATGATCAAAGTCAGTCATCATATAAACTTTGGAATTATGGGTACTTTTATAGTAAGAATTATTTTATAAATGTGCATAAAACATTCTTCCATTTCTTTCTGCGGTAAAGCATTTTAAAGAAGTCCATTCGCATTATTAACCGCTGTTGCATATATATTAAATAATGTGCAAAGTTCTCATAGATAAACACATGTAGTATATGTTTACTAAATATTTTAAAATATTTGAATTCAATCCGCGCGCAAGCCGAAAGTACTTGCAATATCTTAACAGTGTCTCTATGTTTCTATTGCAACTTTTATTTAAAAGAATGATTTTTATTCGATTCACCACGTTGATGAACATCCTATTAGCAGTCTTCTTTACAAATATGTTAAATAACAATATGCTTAATTGGTTCTTTTAAGCAGGACGATTGTATTCGGTTTTACTCGATATTTCACAGATATAATGGTTCGATGACACACCCAGCAAACTTGGAGCATGAAGATTCAAAACACATAATCCGAAACACTGAGGCTCCCCTCTAAACGTCCGTAAGAGAAAACGTACTCGGATGTACCAGAGATTAATATTGAGAACTTCAAAAGCTTTTACCCTGATTTATGTCTTACTGGGGATTAATATCTAGAGCTTAAATAACATGTTTTAACAGATTACGTTTATGCCAGAACGTCAGAAGCCTTTCTTAGCGTGGCGACGGATAAGTTATTGTGCAATATTTAACTCTTAAATTTGGGGTTACATGAATACTAAAAGCACACTACGTGAATTTTGTAAATTTACTAAATGATGATGATGATGATGATGATGATGATGATGTAATGATGATGATGATGATGATGATGATGATGATGATGATGATGATGATGATGATGATGATGATGATGATGATGATGATGATGATGATGATGATGATGATGATGATGATGATGATGATGATGATGATGATGATGATGATGCTGATGATAATGATGATGATGATGATAATGAAGACGACGACGACGACGTTGACGTTTACGATGACGATGACGGTGATGATGATGATGATGATGATGATGATGATGATGATGATGATGATGATGATGATGATGATGATGATGATGATGATGATGATGATGATGATGATGATGATGATGATGACGATGACGATGACGATGAAGATGACGATGATGATGATGATGATGATGATGATGATGACGATGATAACTATTGTTTTGTTAATTAAGTTTATTCTGAACTCTTAATTTGAACAGTCATGTCTAAAATGTGTAGAACGTATATAATATGCTATCAAAATTGAAACAGTGTAAATGTAATAAAAGAAAATAATGAATGTCGGTATAGTCGTGATTTGGTCATAGACTGATGATTTAGACAAAGGATATTTTATCTGAGCTACAATGTTCCTTTATAAGATGTGTCTGAAGTAGTAAAGATTCAATATCGCATACCAATGTAGCTTGTCTTAATGTTTATACTTAAAAACCTTGGTCCCTAAGATAACCTAAATTACGCTATTTTTGATAAACGCGCATTTTAAAGCTGTTCTTTCATATACATTTAACGGGTTTCACAATTAATGCGGGTATCACAGTTAATGCCATACCACATGTATTTTAATATTGCAAAACAAAAACATAAAAGCCGGCCCATTATTTATTATAAAAACAAATATTTGCGTTTAGGTGTAATAACAGGCAAATATTTATATACGTGTTTTGGGGAAAGTGTACGAATTTGACACGAATTACCCAACGGCTGTGTGCAGATTTTATATAAATTTTGCATAATCAGTGAGCCAAAAGAAATACATGTATTAACACACGGAATAATGCGAATTTTACATTCAATTACTAACATCAATATATATTATTATATGTTAACAAACGGGTATTTGGTGATGTAACATACCATGCGCAGCATCGCTGGGCTAAAAATGTATGTACACATATGTGTTCATGGATTGTTTTAATATGTTTCCTAACATCACTTAAGCGTAAGAGCAGCATTTTTATATCATCTGTTATGTTTGGAAAAAAAACACCGCGAAATGCATTTTGAATTAATTGGTTGAAAAGCGAGATAAATAAGAGGAAGCAAATTTACAAAAATAAAGTCCATTACAACAACAACGACAGCTTGTTACGCTTATTATAAAAACATGATAAACAACTAAATACAATTTATTGATTACAAAATCTTGTTTTGTTCTTCCTTCACAGCGAATAACGCAGAGCCTACTTTGATGCACAAGATTTATTTGGGTTCTAATAACATCTACAAGCATGTGTCTTCCAATATGAGTTCATATATAAAAGAGTAGGTTGATCATGTAAAGTCTAATTTATAATATATTTATTGCTCAAAAAATAATGCTTAACAATTTAATTGTTTCTATCTCAGTTGCAGATGTTTAGCACTGTTAAGCGCAAACCACTTTAATATGTGCGAGTTATGTACATACCCGCTTTAAACTAGTTCACGCAACGTATGTAAACGAATTGTTATTTTGTCTTAAACGTTAGTCGCTTTCAGAAAGATGAATTTTGACGATATTTTGAAGGACATAGGGGAGTTTGGCCCCCTTCAGAAGCGCATATACTTTCTCCTATGTCTACCGAGTCTAATTGTTTCCGCACATCTGGTCGTACAAGTGTTTCTGCTTGGAGTACCCGCTCATCGGTATGTTTTATTGTATTGAGGGACGCAAATTAGTGATAGTGTCATCGTAAATATACTGGTTATTATATTAATAACAAATGTACTGGAATATATTGTTACAATTTTGCGTATTTTTAAATCATCAGCCATTGATATATATGTTCTTAATGTTGGCCGACTAAATTATCTTGAACCCAGATCCAGCTTTAGCGATTTCTTATGGATGACAGCCACAGTATACTGCACTGATTGAGATTTTGCAAGCTATCTATTCATTATGATTTTGTTTTAAAGCAGCATATTTAAGTCCGATCTTTTTATCGTATTATCTACTTATCGTATATGAATACAAAATAATGCTTTGCATGATATAGTAAACCGTGTTATTTATTGTATGTTAAATAGTAGTAGTCTTTGAAGCCACACAATACACTCAATTGTATAGTTTAGCGCGGTACCTTTCAAATAATTTAAATCCATGCCGAATATCATGTTGTAGATGCAAAATTCCCGTGTTGCCGAATGACACTTACGCCGTTCAAAGCGAAGGTCACGCGGACCTTATTGCAGCATGGGTACCTCCGCCAAGCATTGCTAAAAAGGCATATGATGAATGTTCGCTTTACGTGAATGGGAATGAAGATATATCTAACGCGACGTACACATGCGCTGAATGGGTCTACGATAATGCAGTCTACACGAATACTTTTGCTAAAAAGGTAACTGTAAAGTGCATTGAGGATGCCGTAAATGTAACATATCAATGTTACCACTACACATGCATTAACATGAGGGCTTTATTTAGTAATTGGTCTATTTAACTGTAATGTGTTTAATGGAAACGCACATTTCTTTAATTTAAGTTATTTATTGTTTTTTGTTGCATTAAGCCACACCATTTTATAAAAAAAGTCGGCCAATTTATATTTCTGATAAACGTTTTACTGTTTTCGTCATCAGGATAATTTATTGTATAATAAACGTTTTTTTGATGTGACTTTTTTGTTACAATTTTTGCCTACAATGTATAGTCGTACATACGTATTCCAAACATGTATAACACCTACAGTGGTTGAACCTTAACAGTTCGTTTAATAAGATATGACGTATGGCATTGTATTACAACATGTTTGTTAAGAAGAACATATCATTAAAATTAATTGGACTAGAAAATAAAATAACCGACGACACGAATACGTGTACATGTTCATGAATGTTTACATTTCTAATTCATATTATCCAACATCCAAACAAAAATAATAAATCTTGACGTATCCTTGACAACCGATAACCATTGACATCGCATTTTTGTTTTGCAGCTTAACCTCGTATGCGGCGACGCCATTAAAATTGCAAACGCGCAGACGGTGTTCTTCTTTGGTGTCTTGACCGGTTCTATATTCTTTGGGCAGCTGTCGGATATGTAGGTTTCAGTTGTGTGTCTATTTAAGTTAGATACAAGAATTAAGTTAAAAATACAAACAGTAATTGAATGTTTGAAATTTAAAATAGATTTACTTTAAGGTCTGGCTTTTAAGATAAGAAACAAGACATTCCTAAATATGGTATTGCTTGTCGATGTAATATAATTACAGTACCCAGTTATCATTTACGTCTATATTGCATTTTTACTAAAATATAGATTTATTCGTTTTTATATATTATTCAACATCAATTCAAGACAAACAAAACAGCGGTAAACGTGTGATTCAATGCATATAACATATATTCCTTTTAGAACATGTTTTCAATATCAAATGATTAGACCTCGCTTTATGATGTGACAGTTTCGGGAAATTTAAGCATATTAAAAAAACATCTTGTTGAAGTATCGGTCGACGTAAAGTGTTCTATCTTGCCCTTCTTCTGGAGCTGGCTACATCGCTGGGCCTACTAGGAATGACTGAATACGCGGGGTTCTGTGTGCTCATGTTCCTTTTGGGTAGCGCGACTCTTGGAGTCTACATGACGTCATATGTCATTGGTAGGTATTATGTTAATGAAATTTACTTATACTATTATTATATTGTATTAAGTTGAACATGTTGTTCCTTTTGTATTGTTTATGCCATATATCCGCATAGAAAGGGTCGTTGTTAACAAGGTTTCCATTTGCTATTCTTACTTTGAGCTACTGAGTGTGTGTCCTCTTAGTTTTGCAGTGCTTAGTTTAGCTATATAGTATAAAACGAAGCTTCCAGGAAGTGCATTTGTATTACACAATCATCCTTAATGCGTCTAGATGAATTCTGCTCATTA
>NC_068365.1:50546746-50564246 GCF_020536995.1 Dreissena polymorpha
TATTGATGCTATTTGAACAAGGGTACTTATCCATGTTATTTTACACTTTGAATGATTTCTTCATCTACAATTTTTATACACTTTCAAATGAAGACAAATATCGCTTTCGCTGATAAACTTTGCTGTAAATTATATATTTATTAACACTTTAATATCATAAGCATTGGTTTATGTTTGAATGTTTTGTTAAAACTTAATTATTGTTTTAAATAGCGTTTGTTAACCACTGAAGCAAAACATAACCGAAAATCACGTTAAAATCATACTCAACAGAGCTTGTAATAGGTCGGCAGTTTTTTTTAGACTTGATAACTGCATATCCGAAAAAAAGGAAGTAGACACATGACTTAGAATGATATACGTAAAAAACGCTGTTGGCGAATGTATATAGGACATATTTAGGGCGAATTATAAATGCCAAAATTTGCAATACAAATGATATATGGCTAACTCAATTACAGTCCATACATGTGTTAAGAATTATATAAAGTGTCAGTAACTCCCGTTTTAGATTAAATATTATATTATGCAGGCCGATTTAATCAAGGGTGATGTTGGCAAAACTATTCCCCTAACTTTGTTCGGTGCAGCGATGTTTATCTCTGGACTTATGACGTTGATTCTTCCTGAAACCGTTGGTAAAAAGCTCCCAGAATCAATTGATGACGTCGTTAAACTCAAACAGTACGTAAAAATGCCCTGTTGGAGTAATATTTGATTATTCTACGAAACAAACATCATGGATGTAAAATAAAAACTAAGAACAATATCGGCTTTTGTATTTCTCTGTTGTGTCAGTCTATCAAAAGCCAACGCAGTAAGAAATCAAACCGAATATTTTATTACAGCAATAAATAAGTTATATTAATACATCGTTTCAGTTATTAAAAATAAGTCATCTTTCATATTTATGAAAGTGTCATTTTGCACGGTACAAATTGAAATCAAAATTAAAATAAATCTGTGTCATCCCTATCTAAAATCCTAAGTAATATCAATTAGTATATCTTTTTGTTAAGTCCTGCGCAACAGGAGAAGGTGATTGTAAATGGACCGGAGAACGACGGGTTTCAGCAAAAAGAGGATCCTGACAGCACAAAGCTCTAGGATTGATAGCAGAATATCCACTTAAAATGTGCGGTCCAGATGACTATCTGATATTGTTTTATTTCCTTGTTCATGCGAAGTGTCAGCTTTTAAATTATTTTCATGTAAAATATCGTTTCTCAGTAGCAACGCATATGTTGTTAAATTCTTCCTTCTTTCAATTCAGCTTAGCTTTGTGTAACGCTATAGTTGTGATGATATCATATATTGTACACTCAAGCCACTCCTATCTTATAATTTAAACGTTTTGTAATAAAAAAAAACATATACTGTTAGGAGCAATGATCTGAGTAGAAGTCATGGCACGGTAACGTTGTTCGGCATCTTTAAATACTGATAAATTAGTGGCATATTTTACTCGTTACCTATTCTTGAAGTTTGTTGTGGACTTGTTAATACCGATTGTACAATAAACGATGGTTAAAACGTGTTAAATAGATATATTCATTTTTTGCTGTCCAAATAGTTAAAAATAAGCCACTCAATATCTTCACTGTATTGCCGCCCCGGTGTTTGTAGATGCTGATTTGTAACCATCGAAACCGAACATAATCATTTATCTGTCATTAATCCGTCGATGCTCGGTCTAATGGCTGGCAAATCCTGGAAATTTATTGTGTTTAATGTTAAGTAATATTCATGAAATTAGAAACTGATTAACTTACCAAAACATTAGTTACTGCGTAACGTATCAAAACTATCAACATATACATAATGGCTATTGATTATAACAATAATTAATAATGTTATTTTCATGCCCAGAGTCTGATACTGATATTGCTGTGCAATCATTTTTTATTCAATACAAAACTTACAATGTATACAAGTATATGAGCATTAAACAAAGTGATACCATGTAGTAGCGATAATGTACAAACATATAACACAGTATATGCAAATATATAAATATTTTAGACACTGTGTTTTCCTTAAGATTAAAAATTGTTTTTGTGTACCTTTTTGCTTTGGTTGTTTCTGATAGATGCTTAAAAACTGAATAAATGCATATATAGATGAGTTCCATAGGTGGTTAGTAACAAATGGATTGGATGATGAAAGTTTAATATGTTTCCTTTTTGTTCAAATATGTGTATCGTTGTTGAGGGCTAATTCTTTTTCAATTTGAATTTTGAATTTGATAAAACAGTTTATTGCAGGTGTTAATTTTATGTATTACAGGCTTAATTTGAACTATTTAATTGATATCATACTTTAGCATCATTTAATATATATAAGAATTACGAAACGTGTATCCTATACGTGACATATAATGTTATGATTCTATTAAAATATATATGTTTTTTTTAATTTACCAGACATATTTTTATATCATGTATCAATACAACACTGTGTCATCAGAAATACAACTGTATTAATCTTGTTTATGCATATGTTTACGTATGTTTCCAACACTTTTAACAAAACCCTGTAGATTTCCCCAAGCCTGTTAAGCATATCATTGTGTTGTCGACACATGATGGAACGCAAATTTACTCTCTTAAAGGTCAAGTCATTTAATCACATGTACCAGATGATTCATTTCACAAATGACCTCATTTGTCGCCATCGGCGTATTCTCCAGAGAAAAGTTTCAAATTACAAACCGTCGCTGGTAGCTTGAGGTGACAAATGAAAAGCGGGACAATGAATACAGTATGAAAGTTCAAGAAAGGACTACATAGGACAACGATTATTAAAGAAATGCATGCTCAATATCAATCTTAATTTAAAATACATACTTCGCAAAATATGTATCTGTTTATTATAAAATATAAGAAGTCGATCGTTTAAGGTAAAATGTATGAACGGGTCTTATATAATGTTTTACAATGTAGGTATATCGGCCGGTTTCGAAACTAGCGTGTTGATGGACATTACCTTATTTTCCAGGTTTTTGTTTCTAACTGATTCATCGGGTCATGTTCAACATATCTAGTTTACAGAATAATGTAGAACTTAGACCAATATTCGGATATCTTGTATATAGAAATATGGCTTGCGCTGAAGTAAGCACTAGTATTCGTTCTCGTGTATATGTATTACGTACATCATAATTTTGACTTGAAGTCGTAAATAAGAATGATCTCTTTTATTTCTGATGTTCTTTTTTTTCCCGGTTTAAAATGCATTAAAATATATCATGATAGTCGATACGATATTGAAATTCTAAATCTTCAGACATTTGGGAAAAGAAATGCAAAGAAAGAAACTTTTCACTTCAGTATCGCATTGATTCGAGGGCAGAAGTTATTCAAACCACCCGAGAGCATTACCGGATATTGCGTTAACAAAACTATATACATTTTAATTATCCTATGTCTTCGACCGTGTATGTTTTTAAATACTGTTTTGGTGTTTGTTGGGTAAAAAAGCTAAATCCAGTCCACTAATGGACACGTAATCCAGACGATAATTGCTTAATAGTATAGTAGTGCTATTAGAGTGTTGTATACGTGTTTTTCAGTTGACATTCGGCTTTTACGGTAAAACCTTTTTATAAATATGTTGTTCCGTAATTGAGAACGGGACGCTTTAAATCATTTGTAAATTATGCCATATTCACCTTATAAATGAACACATTACACAATACAACTATATCGGAATGATGCATTACATTTTTTCATGCATATAAATTTCATTTGTTATTGATTCCAGTTAAAAACGGCATCTGCTTCCATATAATATTAATATACATTTAATCTTTTTGTATAACAACTTATTACAACGACGTATCTAGAGTGTATATAAGAAAGCAAAAGCAATTGTGTGTCTTTTCTAGACAGCTGACTTTTCTAAAATTTAAACAAGTGGTGCAGAATATATTTTATCCCACTTTTACAGCGAAATCGGTTGATTAAAGCCCCGTTTATTAAATTTCATCTATAATCAACGGCAAGGCTATAATCAATGGCACGAAATGACGTCATCAACTGCCGAACCGGGACTACTTTTTCCCACGCACCTCGTCACCTGTGTTTGCCAAGTGCATCAATAATAAAAACAATCTCAAATGTTTGTCAATCTTAATGACCTTAAAACAAAGGAAAGTAGCAAAAAAACGTGTTTTTTTGTCATTTATTTTTATTAAAACCTCAAGTATTAGGTAAATTTAACACTATGCAAATAGGTTCTGTTGTTGTTGCTCCCCTTTGAAGAAGTCAGTGCGAGTTGCTCCCCTTTGACCGTAGAAAACAATCGTCTGGACCAAGAAATCCTGTGTTAATTTACAAGCTGTACTCGGATATGCATCCATCTGATTTGTCTTCAAAGCATCTTTTCTACCTGGCAATACGCACAAATGACACTGCATCCCGGTGATTCTTGCGTCAACAATTGGGTGTGAACAAGTTAGGTCAGATGCTGAAGGCCATGGCAAAAGACTCCGGCTTTCTCAAGCACAAGAGAATAACGAACCACTCAGTTCGCAAATTCCTGGTCCAAAAATTTCGAAATACAAATATCCACCCACTGAAACCATGGTCTAACAGGGCACAAAAATGTCCAGTCCTTAACCAATTATTCCAACATATCTGTTGAACAGCTGCAAAAGTGTTCATTCTTGCTCAGTCCAGTAAATGTAACAATCCAACAGTTCCTCTTGTACACCTTCACGCACCGAAACTATGGCCGAAATGCAGCCTAGACAACCACTGTCTACCGTCGAACAAGTTGATCTTGATGTTCGCCCCACCCAGTCACTTCACGGTTCACCAGCGTTCGAACAACTTTGCCTCACAATTCTTTGGTGCCACTTTCAACATTCAAAATGTTAATGTATATAATTAGCTTAAATCCAATTTATCTTTGTTATTTCGTCACGAAATAACCACATATTATAACAAAGAAGCAAATAATGTGCACCTCGTGATCGACTCGATAGTTTGATATCGAAAGTGAATTGTGTGTGGTGTTAGGCTACGTTGTAAACAAATGTAGTTCCTTGTATATAACAACTTAATGTCATATTGATATCATATAACTTAAAGATTTGCAATTCAATATGATTAAAATTGTAATTAATAACGCTCGACACTTTGTTACAGAACGATATTCTGATTTAAAAAAAATGATTATTTGATCAGCGGTTATTTTTGGAACGCGGAGTAATACACTGACCTTGGTTACACTACAGTCATTATCAAAGTACGAGAAACACTCGTGAAAACTTATTTTGTTTAAATAAAAAAAGTTTACTGAATAAAAAGTGGGATAAATAGAATAATAGGTCAGTGTTGATTATAGATCAGGTTTATCATGCTCGGCACGAGCCTCGCATGATAAACCTGATCTATAATCAACACTAACCTATTATTCTCTATGTTTTAATTACCGCATTATTTTCCGATCAACAAGTGAATCCTCTTAATAACTCGCTTTGGTGAAATATAATATGCTTCTTGATTGCATGTGCATTAATGACGTACAGGTATACCCGATATGCGACTTATTTTAAACATCAAATGAAACGTATTATAATTATGGCTTCTTTGCAGAAGACCTATTTCCTCATATCAAGTACTTTTCTGTCTATTTATTACTCGATATAACCAATTAATGAACACTATTGCAGTTGTCTAGACAGTTTTCAGCGAAAACTAAATATAATACATTTTCTCGAATATCCGGTTTTAATTTAATTGACTTTATAAGCAAATTTTTGGCATGAAACGTGCAAACCCAGTATTGAAACATTAAATGTGAGACTTTTCTTCAAAACGTACTGATTTACGTCATGAATGTTTACTCTGATTTACGTCTTACAATATATTACTTTAGTGTATTTGAATTAGATGTGTCTTTTGATAAATAAAGGTTAGAGCGCCAAGATTCTTTCTTCGATTGACAACCAAACAGCATTTTGATTGCGCTTTAGTCTAGACTTATATAATATATATATATATATATATATATATATATATATATATATATATATATATATATATATGCATATCCATTAGTAGAATTGCAAATTAAATTTAAATGCAAATGTATTTAGACTCACTCATGGTTAAATCACAAAGTCAAATGCCAATTTAAAACAGTTTCCGATAATTCAAGCCTTCACTAACGCCATCGCAAACATTCACGCTTCTCTACAGACAGCAATCAGAACAAAAAATGCAATATGTATACATAGCACGTCTTTCTGACTTACAACTTCCCATTAGTCTACAAAAAATGAAGATGGATTTTAGCCTCCCCCCCCCTCCCTCCGTCCTAAAAAAAGAAGCGAGCGAAACGAACATAATAAAATATTATTCTATTCACAGTCGAGCAAAAATGAAAAACTAAACAAATACATATATTGTATATGTACAGTACAGCTCACGCAAAACAAACATATTCCGCGATCCGCGGAGTCAGACGCCATCTTGTGTTCGCGGAGTCGACTCGGAATCGACTATCTGGTCGCCGAGTAGCCGCGTCTGTCCGCCGAGGCACTCCGCATCTCGTCTCCGCGACGCGCCTCGGCATGATGCCGAGTAATTTGTTGATGATGTCGAGTCATTCGGCGGACAATCGTATTAATTATAATTTACTATGTACATGTACCTCGGATAGAAATGGACTCCGAGTTTCGCATCATAAAATTTATTACATGGAGCGTTACTACGTTGCGAAACAATTCACTACATAATACATTGACAATAAGGTTTTGCATCATCTGTCCAAATTATCTTTATTAACTGTTTCTTAACCCTTTCCCTGATAGATGCGTATAATCCCGAGTCTATCGTTTCCCCGATACATGCGTTTATGACTGTCATTATCGATTTCCACATACATGTGAATTTTCCCGTCTCTATCAATTACTCGCTAATCCCGTGTTTTCAAATGCAAATTCTGATTAATACTGACGAGAAAAGTGCTCAAGAAAACTCATTAACACAGGCATCCAACATTTTTCTAAAGTATCAAATGAATTTCGGCATATAATTCTAATAAAGATTTGATGAAATAGGTGTCCAATCGGGACAAGGGTAACACAAATAAATACATGTATATGCCCATGATAATTTCATGTCTAGTGTTTATCTAAAACAAAAAGCGCGCGAAAATAGGCGTGAGTGAATTTATTGATACACAAAACTATGTAGCGCAGACAGCATTGTAAAACTTCGTAGTGAATTTCCATTTGAGTATCGGGGTATCTCGCAAATGATTTTGACATTTTCCTGAATAAAATAAAAGTCAAAAACACCTATCATTTTCATATTAAAGTTCGTTCAATATTGCAACAATTACTGTATTGTATCTGATTGCACACAAAGTGCGGTGTAAAGTTAATATTCTTTTACAACGACCAATAAACAGCGTCATCTATATTCAGATTTTATGCAACATGTATAAGTCATTTTCTGAAAATTGGGAGAACGGAAAAGCGATTTTTCGAAAATAAACCAACGTTTTTTTCCATTTAATTTGTCATAATTATTTATATTTTGTTTTGTCTGTGTATGTTTGATTGGTTTTCATTTGTTTTAAGCAAATCTTATGAAAAAAAAATATCGTAATGGTAAATGCCCCGTTTCCGAGATCATATACGAGAATTACTTCAATATGTTTACTGATGAATTATGGGTTTGACAGACGAAACTCGCTTATCTAATTTGTAATACACGGGATATTGGATTATCGGTGCATGATTGAGCAATAAAACAAAGACGCAGTCGGCGGTTTTCAAAAGGCCTTTTGTACTGACCAACATAATAATTAATAGTGCACGTGCTTATCTAACATTTAGGGATAAAACACACGGGGGACTAGACACTTTGTGCTTGTTTGGGCCATAACCGGTGGTTATTTTCAGTAGCACACGTGTCAAGAAACTAACGAGTTCGGGTAATAAAGCACTGAGATTATGATCTGAAAACTGCATGGAGTCTGAAATGAAACAAAATGCCGAAAAAATCAAAAGATTTACCGCCTAATGTTTCAGTATAAAAAAATGCCGACAAATCAAAAGATTAACCGCCTAATGTTTCAGTATAGAATTCGATATTTTAAGGCGGGGTTCTCACTGCATTTCCTTTTAGATTCGCATACGCTTTTATAACTTGTTATATCCTCGTATTATTTGCACAGATTTATTAAAATTACAATGAAAATGCTCACGCTTTCCAGGCATATAACGTGATATTACACAAGTCATCTTTATTTTTGCGCAATTTCTATAAGAACAGCAGATTTTCAAGTGTATTTAATTGTCACAATAATGATACTGTTTTGCGTCGCAATATTATTTTGGTAGTCACATTTATGCCGAGTTTAATGTTTCAATATATTGCCCGATAATTTCGTTTATTAAATTTATATTTAGATGCAACATGTACATGGCCATTTCTGAAAATCGGGACGAAGTGAAAGCAATCATTTTTAAATATAAACGAATATAGGTTTTTATTAAAATTGTCAACATTATTTATATTTGTTTTCTATGTGTATATTTATTTGGTTCTCATATGTATTTTCGCAAATCTTATGATACTCAATATGTTATTTTCGATGTTTAAAGCAAATCTTGTTTCGAGATCATGTTCGGGATTAAACTGTGAAAGGTTCATTGATATGGTTATAATGACCTACAAAATCATTATGTATGAAGTTCCGTATGCAGAGAAGCTGACCAAAGGTTTACACAATCACGCAGAAGTAAATATATCAACGTATTATTTGTATCTGTTTCTAATAATCGTTTATGTAAAAAATATTTAACATGTGTTATAGTATATAATAAATATTTGTATTTTTTCGGCGAACCGCCGCGTGTAAAGACACGGCGTGATGCCGCGGATCGATGCCGAGGCAGGAACAGACGCGGCGTAACTCCGCGAATTATCGCGGAGTGCCTCGGCATGATGCCGAGGGAATACTCGTTGTGGATGCGGAGTAATTTCGAAAACAAAAGAGTGTGTCCGCGGCGTAGCCGCGGATTTTGTTGGTTTTGCGTGAGCTGTACTGTACATTGATATTTTTGCCAAATAAATGCACTTTATCTGCCAAATACCAACATATGATCATTCAGTAGAAATAACTGTGTTTTGACACTAGTTCAATGTTTGTAAAAGAAAACAGAATATTATCAATAGTTTTTCAGCTTATTCTAGACAGGTAGTGATTAATCGATTATATGGTAAACTGTAGTGTAAAATTAAATAACACGAAATAATAAAAAAATACAATAAACATCAAGCATAAGAAATATCTTGAATCAGTATTAGTTTTTAAAAGCATATATTATGGTATCATACAATACTCGAATGCATTACAGTTGTTAAAATAACAAAAGAAATATTAAAATTATACACGGTAAGTTTTGTAAAGTAAGAAAAGAAATAACTTTCGAAATAACAATAAGAAATGGATAGTAAAAGTTTTGTATTTTAATATAAAACACAAGCCTTTTCAACAACACCATTTATATATGTGAATAGTGGTATCCCTATATTATTATGTACACCTTTGACTCGGCTATCAACACTTTGAACACATTGGAGTCACAGTTTGAACTACTAGATGGAAGGCGTGTAGAATTTTAGTTTACTCGACTTGTGTGTGCAGTTCAGCGGCGACACTTAGATGCATGTTTAATATTTAAAGTGCATCGATACAACCAATTTTATGACAGATTGTTTACCGAATGGGCGCATTCCGGCGGCATTGCACACTCTGGTGAAGCTGCGGCTGAGATAAATAAATTACCAAAATCATCTTTAATGCGATTACTAATTGCCACCGGAGGAAAAATTACATTTCCATTAGTGTTTTTGGCCGACACGACTAGACAGACAAACGCAGCCAGTTTTTATCATTAACAAATCTAATAACGCAAAGCGTTATAACAGTCTATGTCGCAAACCACATGGGCTTAATTAAAATTAATCAGTAAATAAATATGTGCAGAGTAAAATTGTTGCTTCTAGCGCAAAATAAAAATAAATATAATTGTATTTCGTTTTAAGATTTTGAGGTTCTGCAAATATGACGAACATTTAATTAATTTGCTGTTGCCTTATTTCTGATTTCTTATCGATAAAATAAAAAAAAGGACTTAAAGCCAGTTTTCGTCAATTTCAAACTGTGCTTTAGGTAAAATGCGACAGTGCGAAGTCATTAGTTTAAACTGTTTCATTTGGATTGGGACTGGAATCCGAGTATTTGCAAAAATTTTCTTTCTTTGGTTAAAGATATACAGACAAATGCATTTTGTATATTAAAGGGATCTTTTCACGCTTTGGTAAATTGACAAAATTGAAAAAAGTTGTTTCAGATTCGCAAATTTTCGTTTTAGTTATGATATTTGTGAGGAAACAGTAATACTGAACATTTACCATGGTCTAATAGAGCCATTATATGCATCTTTTGACGATTTTAAAACATAAAAATTATAAAGCGTTGCAACGCGAAACGATTGAATAATTTGGAGAGTTCTGTTTTTGTCGTTAAATTTTGTGAAACTACGAAGATTGCTTATATAAGGTATAAAATACGTTCAGCATGTGTACTCGGCGGAATAGCTCAGTAGGCTAAAGCGTTTTTACTTCAGGACTCTGGCAGGACTCCAGGGGTCACTGGTTCGAAACCTGGTCCGGGCAATGTTCTTTTCCTTTTTTTAATTTTATTCTTGATTTTTTACTGGAGCTTTTACGATCCAATATTTACATTTATCGATATAAAGCATTTAATGAATAAGTTAAAAAATGCCAAAATCTGTGAAAAGGCCCCTTTAATGACTCGTTATAGTGGACTCCTGTTTGCATAGGCTTAAGATTGCGCATGCCTTTGTCAACTTCAAGTTTCATTTCGATTCAACACTCAAATTATTTACCAAACGTGCATCGTTCACCTTTTTATTCGCAGGCGGTTCCTTCGAACGTAATATAATCTCAATATTGTATAAACAATCATATTATCTTAAAATGGGCATTTCAATATTGTTTCGTGTGAAGTATTTCATGAACTAATAATTATATATGCATGTTAAAATCATTACTCTACTTGTCATGTTTAAGCGTTCATAATAACAATGTTGTTTTTATTGATCGATTTCGTGAGTTCCTGTATTGTTGAATGCCTGTCACCTAGACATATAATGCGTTTTTAATTACGGTCATATAGGTGTAATACACTCAGATTATGCACACTTCACGACGCGGTTACCGACTAAGTGTGTACTATTACAACCCATAACACTTGCCCTGGTGAAGATTCATAACATCTAAATAGCTTTTATCCGGATATTCACAACATTGGAAAACTAATTCGTTTCGGTGGCAAAAATGATTCAAACCGAAAAAAATCGAATTATATTTTCAATCTAATTATTTATTCTAGTACGATGTGTGGTTTCGAAATATACCTGTTTGTCCTTGTAAGCAATATCAGAGCAAATTAATAAATCCAGCAATGACAGTATCTGAGAAAAAAATCGGTTTATACATCACTGACCAACCTAGTGATACACTTAGACATCAACAGAAGGTGTACTAAGATCATTCAAGTCTGAACTCAGATTTACAAAATATTTTGGGCATATAGACAACTTAAAATTGAATGTAAGTGTGGTTTTCTTGGATTCTTTTTCCGTGAAGTCATAAATATACAATTTGACGTAGGAAACAAAAAAATATATTGACTGCACTTCAATAAGTCCTGAAATTCCTAATTCTTTACTTCGGTGCAGGTTTTTAGGTCGACCATGAATGTTTTAAAGCCTAACTTAACATCAATGGCTTCTGATTGCAGCAAAAAAGGCATTATAATGTATGTATGTTTAATCTAAAAAAATACTACCAGGAGCGTAGCTGCTATTAGGCACAGCAGGCCCGGGCCTACAATTTTTTTTGAAACATAAAAAAAATGAAAATGCTTCAACTTTGAAAAACGCATTTAAATGTTGACACTGAGGGGGTAGAGGTGTTAGAAATCTGCCAATTATCAACTCTACTTCTTTCTATGTGCATAGATTCTAGCTCGCTTCTTTTCACGTGACTTGCTGGTACAAGTTTACAGAGATCTACATGTAGATCTACTTTTCTCCCTTTCAACACTACAGTAAGTTGTAATTGATTATCGTTGGATTTTTAAGAAAAATTCCGAATGATGTTTATGACCGCGGAAATTTTAAATGGAGCACTTGCCCCCGTATACCGATCCATTGACTGAATCCGGGTCGGTTTGGTCCCTTGATGCCCAACAAAAACGTTCGTTGTTGTCCGTGGCATGGGCTGTCTGATTTAGGACTCCTACACATTCACAGAGAAACGAATGTTTCGATCGATGAAATCATCGACACATTTGCCTCGGTTAAGTGTAGAAATATTGATGTCATGTAATTGATGCACTTGTTAGAACAATTAGTGTAATAGATCGACTATAAGTAGGTTTTACACTCAAAACGGTACGGTACCGTTATAGACATGCAAACAGTATTATTGGAAAGAATTCCCATGGTTTGACTTGTGAATAAGTGGAGTGTTACACTTTTAAATGTTTCTCTGTTCCATATTGTTTTAAAATTTATTTCTCTGGTGTAAAGAAAAAAAAGTAAAATTAAGTTCTCTGACATTGAGATAAAACAATAAAATATCAAAAAAACAGACCAAAGTCTTATATGTTCTTATCTTATTGTTTGTCTAGATATGCTTTAAATCCCACCACAGGCGTTAAAGGATTTTTTAAAAAATCAAGGGGAGGACCCCAGACCCCCCGTTTTTATGTATCATAACCGGGCCTACAGCTCAAAAGATGCTAGCTACGCCCCTGACTACCTAATCAGTTTATGCACACTTGGCATACACAATTAATTCTAACAGTCACATTGTTTTCGTCTGCGCCAATATATAATCTTAAAACGAATCTCAACAACTTTGGAAATTAATCTGTTCGCCTGCGTCAATGCGGTTTAAAAAAATAAAGCCTGCGGATCTCCACAAGATTTGAAAACCTATCTTATTTGTAGGTCCAAAACGCCGAGAACGAATTTATCCTCCATTGTTTTTTTGTCGGAGTGAAGGTTAGACGTCACATCGAATATTGAACTGTAAATGAGACAAAAGAGAGGGAATTTACTATAGAAAGAATTAGACGAATAATGATTACAAAGCACGTGTTCATGTAATATTGTTAACTGAATATTTGGGTTACAGCCAACTAAATTTTGAAGACATTTCATATCTTAATGTACGCACATTGTCGATTTTTTAAATAAATAAATACATAACAAAGTTGCATAAAAGGCGATGTAAAGCGTTATGTGGGAAACATGTTTAAACGGTTAAAACCATGTTAATAAATTCTTCAAATCTCAAAGTAAATGAGAAAAGAAAACATACTTTTTTCGAATAATAATTACAATAGTCTTAACAATATATATCTTTTGCAATGAGTATCATAAGCTCGTTTTCATAGTTTTGCGTTTAACTAGTTTGTAGGTTAATATTATAATTGTTATTTGTAATATCAAGTTAATTTTCATACACACATTTCACAGTGTATGTTCTACACAAGAAAAAAACTATTTTATAGGTTTCGCTTAATAGGAAGCATACACGTTAACGTTATGTTTTCAGATTGGTGAAACAAGTTTCGAGATCATTCTCCAAACAAACTTCAAACAAGGTAAAACACAGCCTTAGCCTTCTTATTTAAGTATAAGTTATATAAGATATTCAGGAACAAAAATTACCAAAGAAACAGTAATTACTATTAACTTTTAAAGCAACTCCTTTGCTACAATAATAACAACTATTTGGAGTCTTGTACCTATACATTTTTTGCCTAAAAACTCAGTTAAACACGTCCATAAATTTTCTCCCGCAGTTGATATTGTGAGATTATATGCGGGACTCTACAATACGCTAGTTCTTTAGTCAAAAAACGCATAAGTCACAACATAATCATCTAAGATATATTTCAATATCGTCTGGGAATTATATTCGATTCGATAATCAAGAATTACCATTAAACGAAAAATAGCTCTGAAATAAAAAAAGGTCATACAATGGCACAGTCTAATAAATATTAGCTTTTAGTGATAATCATTTAACAGTTAACCATATTTGTATGACGTATCCTTTGGGTTGTCACGTTATGGTAGGAATTTGTAGGTGGAATATTTTGGGATTACTTTATGTATGAAATATGACAGTCACAAAAGTGCAGTCACAAAATGAACAGAGTAAAAGATCAAATATCGTATATAGATAGGTTGTGTGTTTAACAACGCTCTTATCTAATATTGGCTTCGACGCTGTTTACATAAAGGATTTAGGCGGTGGTGTTTGTTGGCCTTAGTTACACATAATATTTGTACAGAAACAATACTATTCGATGCATTTAAAAGCTTGAACGCTCTGTTCCCGGGTGTAACCCAACCAACCAGCACTAAGCACGTATAGAACACTGACCAATGGAATTCATATCTGAGTTTCACGGGGCAGAGATTGGAGGAAAATAATCAGTTAGCATTTAGATCTAGAGGTGAACAGATGGATAAAGACACAATCATGTAGCAATCACAACGTATTTGTATAATTGAAAATATTAGTTATGTCAGACATTAAATTGGACTAGAAACTGATATATGGTATTGTTGAATATTTTATCCCACATTATGCAGAGAAATTAACATTACTAGAGAGGGACGGACGTATCCCATGCGCGACACGGGAAAATGGTAGTTAATGCAAATCTTGTCATCATGGCAATACGCGCATGACGAGATATTGAATGATAGGCTACACACCAGTAATTTAAGAGTAATGAACCTTGCTAGTAACTATGTGTCGTCCATGAACTATGAAAGATTACGTGACAGGATCAAAAGTACATACACGCCAACAGCTAAAAATAGATATCACCGCGGTGACAAAATTGTCACTGCGGTGACAATTTTGTCACTGCGGTAATAAATTTATCACTGCGGTGATATATTTGTAACTGCGGTGATACTGTGTCTGACCTAAAGAGTTTCATAAGAGCTAAATCAAACTGACCAATGAAATAACGTCTTGCAAAACGGCAAATCGGCGAATATTGAAGAATTGATAATCTTGGTGACAATTTCACAAACCTTATTGTTTTCCGTTGCTTCAACGTCTGTGCGTGCTTTAACAGCCGAATAAGTGTCATAAAACGGGTATATCGTGGAGGCATTGGACCGTTATACAAGCGAAAACGGATTAATAGCACACGCCTTAAACAATGGATGCGCTTTGATCTAATTGCGATAAAGCAGATGCAATGCCAATAAGTGTAATTTAACAAATATGCGGGGTCAATATATATATTTCAAATAATTTTACCTAATAAAATCAATAAAGGTCAAAAACATATTAAAAACATATGAATGAAGTTATCAAATATCATTATTCATCCGTATTGATTTTATTTTAAACTATTGTTTAATATTTAATTATTTTCTTGAATAAATATCGGTTTGTTACGGGGAAAGTGATTGGTTGTAACTGACCCAAACAAATAAATGTAACAGCAGGCATAAAAATATACCAACAGTCATAATTTGTCACCGCTGTGACAAAATTGTTACCGCAGTGACAAAATAGATATCACCGCGGTGACAAAATTGTCACCGCAGTGACAAATTGTCACCGCGGTAACAATTTTGTCACCGCGTTGATATCTATTTTTAGCTGTTGGCGTATTTGTACTTTTGACCCAAATGGTACGGCATATATTTGAAAGCTAAATACGTTACTGTTTGTGATCGCTCAGTATCGTGCATGTCAATGTTTTGCTCTTATGACAGATTGATACATTTATCTGATCAAAATACCGTACAATCCGATGCCATCTGTTGAATGCTTAATTTTCGCAATTCGCACATTGGATTGTCATATCTACATGGTATTATGCATCGAATTTCAAAGTTTTTAAAACAAAATACCGAATCATTAAGGAGTCACAGACAGTCTTAGAACGTTTACTGTTCTAATGTATGTACTGTTTACTTTATTTTTCCTTCTCAGGTTCAATGTCAATTCGTAAAAAAAAAACTGTGTTGTTTGTTACGTATAATATAATTATTCAGAATTAACCCATTTATACCTAGCGTCTGGAAAAAAGGTCTGGCAAACAGCATAGACCCAGATGAGACGCCGCATGATGCGGCGTCTCATCAGGGTCTGCGCTGTTCGCTTAAAGGAATTTCTGTGAGAAATATTCTAAATAAAGAAATAACTATATTAGACATCCTTAGTTTTGGAAATAAATTGATCCAATTTAGAAGGATGGGAGAGTCCACTAGGCATAAATGGGTTAATTGCTCGCATATGAACTGGTAATCATTGAGGTAAGGAACACAAGTTATAATCCGATCCGTAACACGTATTTATATTAGCATTGTAAGTGTATTGTACAAATATCTTTGTTACAACATTGTTTGTATGAATGCATTGAGTAAGCTTTAAAAATTATATAAAACGCTTTCAAATAAGTGTTAAAATAAGCGCTAAACACAAAATGCTTCAGGGATTCAACTTAGATGCGAATCGTTTTGAACTCATTTTTTTTACTATCTGCTTTAAAAAAAGTGTTATCGTTATATCCACATTTTGAAAAATAAGTGCTTGCTCTGATAATTTATCTCATCGACTTCCCAACGTTTTTGTATATGTTAGACACATTTTTCATTTTTTGATTGATAGGTAAATGGCGTTGTTCAGCCGACTTCAAATGCATTTGTTTTGTACAATATATCATACAAACGAAAACAAAGAAATAGTCAAATACATTATGATATAGATGTGAAAATGTACAATAACATTTCAATGATTATGATAACATATTCACAAAACAAAACATCTTTTATAGTTACATTATATTACGTACAACAATATTCTAAATAATACCGGATTTCAACGACTTTTTTTTAAGTTCGTTGCGATACTATGTTACACACGTTGGTACTCGGTGCAAACAAATAGCATAAACTTCGTTGAACATCAATTTGTGCAATCAATATATCATTCTGCTATTGGGAAAGCATAATTTAACATGTATAGGTAAGTAAAATTCATAAACATAGTGTGTCTATATAAACTGTCATAAAACACAGGTGACATAAAGTTCAGTTTCCTATGTAGCACTACGCTTCCCGGATTATTGGTCAATATCACACTTAGAGGTCAAAGGTCACATTTTACCATGAAACATATTGTCCGGACTGTTAGGTTGGTATTCGCTATGAACTTACGAAATAATACTACTTATAAATCAATTTAGAGCAGTAGTGTCCTACTCAAAGGTAAATGTGACACTAAGTGGTTAGAATTCAAATGTTACCATAATCATATTTCTTTAACTATAATTGCCATTTGAAACTAATAATATTGTGGGTAATCCGTTCCCAATTAACACAGTTCTTGATTGT
>NC_068365.1:50569246-50659246 GCF_020536995.1 Dreissena polymorpha
ACTTTTCTATGACGATAAATGATAACGGCTTGAATGAAATAAAAAATGTTCTCAATCCTATAGAGCTCATAAATACTTTATAATGCGCTACTGTACATGTAAGTCCATACATACATTTGTTTATACAAGTTCTACGCAATGTGTCAAATAGTATGCTTGTCTGAAATAAATAAGTTAGAAGTCCAACAGATTCATGAACTTTTGATAATGTATTGGCATTTTATGTCAGTGATTTTATGATAAGTGTTATTCAATATGATTATATGCGTTGTTTCTATTAAGTCAATCAATTTTCATCGTTCTCTGGTATATAACAACAACGTATTTTACCGCATTAAGTACGTAACATACCTGCGTTGAAATATGCCGTGTATATGTATCAACAGTCTGAATTAATGTTAACATGCCATACGGAGTTATAGAGTATATTATCTATATCAAATTTGTAAGCATTTGATGTATGTTATTAATCGTGCCCGTTTAAATAACATGCTTCTCAGCTACAAAATGTAATTAAAATGAAATCTAAAAATTGCGATGTTAAAGTAAGATCTGTTTCAGACAGTGTTCAATACCATGTTTTATGAAATGTTTAGACTGATTTTCAGTAAAATCCGAGTTAGTCCTACTGATACGAAATAATGTTGGATAATCTTTTTTTTGCATAGACGACATTAAATTGTTTCATGATGTTCTGCAGATGCTATTTAGTACCGTGATGTATGTAAAACATCAACTTTGCAAATAACTAAAAAACGTCGAAGCCTTTGATTTTAACGTATGTTGGTCTAACTGAACGTTTAACGACCGTCAATATAATTGTTTCCGATAGTATACTCAATACATTACGAGTAAAAAACTAAATAACTAAACATACTTTAAACTATTGTTATATATTTTACTATATTTTTTTAAGCATAGTTGCGTACGTATGTAAGATATTATGTTAATGATAGCCAATATGATTAAGAAATAGAAATGTGTTGTGAGAAAACTACTCTGTGTCTATTTAGGCTCAATGCAACTATTTTGATTGATGCGCTTTCTTATTTCAACGAGCTGGCCTTAGTAACACAAGGAAATTACTTAAGTCGACAGAGGATGCAAGTACGGTTAACACGTGCATTTAAACAAAGTGCATTTATAAACATTATTTTAATACGCAGTCAACATGCCTATACTTGTTTAACGTCGTACAAAGCAGAAATTAGGTTTTTTTTTTAAATAATACACAGTATTATTAGTTTTATTGGATACCATATTCTTACATGTCAATTGTGAACATATATAGTATTCTAGTTGAATAACAAACCTCTAGACTGTTAAAATAAACTAGCAAACAATATCGTATGATATCTAATATATCTCATTATGTTATTGTATTTAAATATTTTGCAGTTCCATAATCTGCTGTAAAGGCTTGATGTATATTTATTTCGTCGGAAATTCAGCTTCGTTATTAAGAAATTTATTTAAGAAATCTGCATGTACAGTATCAATGAGGCCTTATTTTAAAGAATAATAATATGGTCATCAGTAGCAGCCATCCAATATTTAGACTTATACTTGAAACCAATGAACACTTTTTATATTTAAGAATAAGCACCATAAAAACATAGTTATATTGAACTCATTCAGTAAATGATTAAACGATCTAGGCACACTAGAAAAGCACCTACTGACTTAAACCGACAATTACCTGTGCTAATCGTCTGCAACTATACGGTCAATTTAAACCAATTTCATCTCATTGACAACTCTATATATGGTTAGTCGAACTAGCTGCACTTGTCTGTCGGAAGATCTAATGTGCTCTTACTCAATACAGTGTGTATTCCGGTGTATTTCATGTATGGTATTTCACCAACCCTGTGCAAGTAGAGCATAGGTTTTCTTTAAAATATTGTAAATCCGAATAGTAATCTGAAAACGGATTTTCTCTTGTAACTGATTATATATAAGCTCCTATTTAAAATGATGTTTATCAAATCAAATACTTGGTATGTATCTAACTAGTTCAATACCAGTATCACGTATGATGTGATAACTTCGGTCAGCCAAAATGTACTATATAGTCCGGATTTTCTTTAAATGCAACGTCACAGGTCCATCCAGCCAATCAAATAAATAACTCCAACACAACGAACTGCCTGCTGGTGAGTGCCACATTTCTTACCTGCCTTTTATAATACTCATTAAAGCCAATGTCCTCGTGAAAAACCGCGTGATACGATGATGCTTTATAAGGGAATTGTTTTAAAGGAGCAAACAGTGTGTACACCCGACATCAGTGATTCACCAGTAACCATTCCCATTTTTAGTTGAACTATTCACCTAATAAGGCCCAGCTACAGCAATCATCCAAATGTCAGTTTAGGCGTTGGCGTCTGCGTAAAGCTCAGGTTAAGATTAACCTGCATCTTCTGCATATTCCTCTTTCTAAAGCACGTTTACAGCAGCACTGAACATTCCTATACATGTTCGGATTTATTATTTGAGGATGCATATAAAAAGGTACATATCTCGTACCTTTCAGACACTCTCTTTCTAAGACAAAGTAATACATGTTTGTGACTTCAATATTTCAGACACCCAGACCGTCCATACTAATTAATAACTTATTGATGACTGAACGGTCTTGACACCTGGAAGATAATAGTGATAAGAAATATTGGACCGTATCATTTTTAGACATCAAGACCTTCCTTACTAATTAATGACTAGGTAATGACTCATTAATAACGGTCTTTAAACCTTGAAGAAGATAGTGATACAAAACTGAACTTTATTATTTCCATACGTTGGGTGAAGAGGTGGTTATATCTCCAATAGACAAACGTTTATCTCCGAAAGTGAATTATGTGATCATATCTAGTAAACAAAAAGTTTTGATTAATGCATAAGCGCTGTTGGGCGAGAATCACTTCAGGAACGACTGTATGCTGTCATAATATGTAAATTCGATTGATTATTAAAGGTTTATGTTTTCTTCTTGTGAAAATGGACGAATTCGCATAGATTTAATTGCACCAATGTTTTAAATATAACATTTCAATTATTGTGCAAATTAATAATTCCGAATACAATTTGCCAAATGCGAACAAAAGGTAACGTTGAAGAACATACAAGCACATTATGTTATTCATAGTTGATGTTATACACATGATTCTAACAAGGAACGCGACTTGTTTTCTATAGACAAAGAAGGAAATCATGTGTGGGTTATTCTGCGATAACTTATGGGCGGAGCTTAATGTTTCGAAAATAGTTCCGAATAAATAAAGAAAATATTGCTTTAAATGCACGTGCTAAAACCCGCTCTAAAAGAAATGTAATGAATGTAGCATGTATATAAATGTAATGAAACAATAAATTGTATATTTGGTGATAAGTGGCATAGCCACGTCTACAAAGAATGTTATTTGTTAGGAAACGTAATTCAGAAAACATGTATAGCATGTCAGCTTTTCAGTAGCATCAATAAACGTGACGTCATGTTTCTACGATTGTTGTTTTCAATGAATGTAACGTCATTTGCAAAATATTTCTGATGAAAATGACGTTACATGTTTGTACAATTCAATGACGTCACTAAAAAGTAAACTTAGTACTAAGAAGGGCGGAGTATTGAAAAATATAGTTCACGTCCTAAAGCTTGAAACAAATCAATCAGAATCGTGTAAGAATCGAAATAATATTTTTCTATGATGGTTTGTTGTCAAATAACCCACAGTAACTTGTATAGATGCGTGTTATCAAATCACTCGTGCTTCGCACTCGTGATTTAATTCCTACGCATCTATACTCCTTACTGTGGGTTATTCGACAACAAACCATGATAGAAAAATATTATTTCTTAAATATAATGTAGTTGGTATATTGTCAGGTTGTCTCAATCTTTTGAGAAAAGTTTATAGTATCTAAATGTTTTTACGCGAAAACAAATAATTATGCTTCGTGTCTAAAAACTGAATTAAGGAATCCCGTTCGTTGCTTTCGGTTGCAGCATGCTTGCAACTGCTCCATATCTCTTTATGTACTTGATATAATGAAATTACAAATAGCGTTTGTGCTAAGAGTCTTTATGAACTTTTTTAGTCGGTATGTTAGGTCGCTGAATGAGTTAAATAAATAAGACTTGCAATTTAGAAGAGTTACGTCTCTTGTTGAACTGACAACATTCTGCTTAACGTCTTCTAACAACCGCTCGATGAATCTAAATGTACTTAATATACTAAAAGAACGCTAAACGTATATTTTCAGAGTCTTTACGAGTGTCTTCTGAACAAGATTCTAAGCTTTTACCAGTTGTTTAGCAGTATAATACATTTAATTGTCTTATTATAGATATGTGCAAGTTGAAATGTAAGTTCAGCTGTGTGTCTAAAAACAAGTGAAAATCTCTCTACCTACTACATAGATTCCACTGAATATTCATATATATTTTTTGTGATAACCATGCGGGTTTACAGACCTAGGCAACGGCATCTCGACTACGATTTATCACAATTATGCATCTTTTGGTATTTAGAAAATTCAAGTTCACTATTCCGTGTATCAATACCTACTTCTAGAAGACATGAATACCTATATCGGGATTGCATTTAGAGTCAGTTCGTTAAAAGTTAAGGTCAATGATGCTTAAAACATATATAACAGGCTTGCGTTTAGTAAGTGTATTTTGTAAGGAGATATTGTTCTCAAATTTTATGTGAAGGTATATTTTATGGTGACTAGGGATTGGAGTTTTGGTTACTATTCCTTAAACTTATTTATCAATCAATAGTCTAAATTAGGATTTAGGTATCAGGATCAATTCTGTTTGTAGGTAGCTTACATACATACCCAGGTTTGTGATAACATTGAAGACAGTTTGGCAAGGTCACTGCTACTAAAACTGGTGCATACCTTGCTTGAACAGTTTAAAAAATGTACCTTAATCAATCGGTAAATTTTCAATGTAGAAATTATAATATCTAAGCATTGTTACATTTCTTGGTTTAATTTATAACATGTCATATTTAAGTTTACCTATACTATATAACTGCCGAAGATACTCAAATTTAAGATTTAAATATATATTTGTGATCATAATATTGGGTGATTGGCAAACACCGTACATTATACTACCAAAGCGAGATATTGATTGAGCAATTACAAATGAAGACTTTTGATTGTTTAATCTTCACAATAAAATACATTGCGTTTGATTTGTGATCATAGTTAAATTTGATTTAATGCAATCGATCTCAACGAGATTGCACATTGTTATGAACTAATGACCAAACCAATAATGTATTGTTCGAAATAATCGTTTATTGGCATAGTTAGTATTAACTACAATAGCCAGCGTCCTAATTAACTCAGTTTACTTAAATGCCACTATTTGCTATGATTTGGGTGTATGAAACTTATATGTGTCTCATAGAGACTAATATGTTATTTTCAAAAGTATTTGATTATTAAAATGCCAACGAAATGTTGACTAAATGTATCACTCTCCAATATTCGAACAATATACATTTGAAAACAAAATAAAAAGCGCTACCACTTCACTATTTATGCTGTTTAAATTAACAAAATTAACAACATAATTATACGCTAAGCTATATCATACTTAAACAACGCTACAATTTTATTGTTCGATAATTTTCATCGCAACAATATTGTATCAAGTCCCTTTCAATTTTATTAAAGAAAGACATTCATTAGTATAATAACATATTCTGACAATTAATATTGTTCATTTTGAGTTGTCAACCCGTACGTTGGCTTTTCATTATTGCGAAAGCGGCTGTTTCTTTACTGGTTTATGTTGATGTATGTATGCATACCACATGACATTCTTTCTGTGAAATATACCATATTTCCTTATGTTCGAATCACTGTATGGAACAGAAGCGTTTCTCGGGATTTGGTGAATGCATTATTGTGTACAACACAATTTTGCAATGGGATAGAGTTGTTTCTTTATTTAATGCGTTCTTTATTAACGTCTACATTACACTCGATGAAGAACAAGCATAACAAGATAATAATTGAAACTGTAAGTACAGGGGGTAACAGGGTTACGATTACATGGGAATTTAGGCACAGAGGTAAATCTTATTCGGACATTGAAGCCCATGGGTGCCATTGGAGGCCCTTGTGAAAGGCCTGGCAAATCCCCAATTAAGTTTATGTTAAATAAATGTATTTATAAGTAAGGAGACAAGGTTTTAAACCAATTGTCGAAAGCCAGTCTCACTAAAGGAACACTATTCTAAATCGATTGTTTTATATAAGCGTCAGTTTACAATTGCACTTTAATCTTTTAATTCATGAACTAATGTACTTCAACGATACGTAAAATTAATGTATATTTATAGATAAAAGACGTAAAACGACCGCTTCAGATAATTATGTAAACAATATTTACCATAAAAGAAAAGTGAGCACTTCTAATAGCGTATGTAACCGTTTGCACCCTAATGCGTAAAAACTTTACTTGTGATTTCAAAATTACACGATATTGATTAGTAATGACATTTGCCGAGTACCAATTACATTGTTTTCCACTTCAAGCAATCTAGGTATTTCACACAAAAAAACAATGTTATGTCAACGTTTAAAAAATCTAAATGAATGAAAATACGTATCAGTTTTAGAATTAATGAGATATAAACTGTTTAGAGTTTATAACGTTTACCACAAAATGTTAAATGTAGTGCCATGCCTTTTAATATATGTTTGTTTAAACTCCATTTTATACACTTTTGGCTTGCTATCACTGTAGATGCCACATTTTTACTAATCTATGTAACATTGCTTATCTTGATGAAGTCTATGGGGCTATCCAGATCAAATCATCGAAACGATATTAGAACCCAATTTGAATCTGTGTAAGCCTGGGTCACAAACACGCGTGTTAACAACTTAAGAAGGCATCTTCGAGGTTGTAAAAAATATTAAAGAAATATAGACTCATTCAGGGTCCTTTGTTAAAATAGTTACCTGCAATGTAGCCCTAAATTGGATATGGACGAAGAGGAGGGATGAGCTCCATATGCAAATTTGGGGTGCCTTGCTTATAACCATTAAATCGTTTGGCCCGAAGTACAGTGATCTTTTTCTTAAAATGTACTGAACGTTTTGATCTTTTAACTCAATGAGTCTATAATCAACGATTTATTTAATACGCATGGACAAAAAAGTTCTGGTTCTAATCCAAAAGACGTTAACAATTTGTTTCAAATAAAATATATGTTCCTTTAATTCGCTTGATTTTTTTTATTCATGCCCCAAACAAATTCGTATAATAATGACACCAACTCTATTTCGCATTCTATAGATGTATTTGTAAAAAATCAATTACACAGGTATTTTATTGAATTTGTGAGCCGCCTTTTTCGTCTGGAAGAATTGATCCATCAACTGTTACAACAATTTACACACAGTACTTTTCTGAAATAAAAATGGCAATTAATTTTTATATTTCCAAGAACTTTAATGTTCCTTTTAATATATTAAATATTACGTATAAAATATGATATGTAGTCTTACATCACTTCATTCAAGTATCACTACAAGGAACTCATAATAACTTGTTATTATAAGAGTCATACTGAATGATTTAGACCATTTCCGTATTATTTTGTTTACCGTTTTTAGTACGTGTGATTGTGTGTATTTATTTCAAAGAAAGATGTGCAGAGTATATACTAATTGATTCCATTGAATCATGTATGGAAATTCAAGTAAAGTCGTTGACATTTCTTGTCCGTAAAAGTGTTAACACGTATGTTCTTACACAATACGCTTATTTTAACCACTACTGTGAACTTAAGCGAAATAAGATAGAAAACATCACATAAATTAAATGTTCGCGTGTTGCTTCAATATCACCGATTAAAAGGAATCATGTGTAGTCTACTTGTACAAAATTGTAATAAAATATGTCAAATTAGAGTTTGAAAATAATTTTCTGGTAAAGAAAGAAAATGAAACAAACAATTTGTCGTAAAATTTAAAAGGATGATGTGGTCTTTATACTCTTTGAAGAATGATATAGACATAAATGTTATTTACCGTGGTACATTCTATTCTACGTCAACATTCATTTACCGGTGTACTTGTTCAGTTTACATTAATTGAATGTGTTGTACTTAATCTTATAATTAAATTAAACTAATCTGTTTCGGTTTTGGTTATTAATAAGATACATTTACTTCAATCTTCAACTTGAATATGTACGTGCATGTGTGTAGCTTTGCGAACTGTTTGGAAGAGTAAACCTCTTTGAAATATATGTTTACACATTATTTATATTATATTTTTAAAAACATTTATATTACATTTCTAACTATTCTGTATAGCAAATGCATGGTTGTAATATACGTCGGTTTCCACACACAACTTTTTTAATTAAAACTACTACTCATGTTTACGGTCGATGACTTCAAATACTGCATCACCTTCGCTGGGGGCGAGGTCGGATTGGTTGAACCTGCACACTGGGAATAAAAGAAGTCGTTTACTTATTTCTCGTATTATTATAATATGACGTGAAATAATTAAAAAAATTAAAAAATTAAATGACATTCTAATAAAACTTGATATCATTTAGTAGCATTTTAACAAAACAAATAATCTCAAAAGCATATTGCTAGTCACGATGAAAGCTGAAGATTTAGGCTACGATGAGCAGTGTTTGCTTTGAATTTAAATCTCTAACGCGAGTATACATATTCAAGACTTAATGTTCCACTTAAATGTATATAAATTGCTATGCTTATTCAAAACAAAAACAATATAATACTTTTTTTTTCAAATAATTATCAATTGTTCTATGTATTATACCTCTCCTGGCGTAAACACCACATCATTCTGTATAATCGCCCTAAAAATTTAAATGTTTTAAAAGTAATGAATCCATACTTTACATTCTTTGATAATAAACATAGTTTATACTAACTTGATTATTTGTAATGTTACTAGTAGTTTCTATTTTTGAGGACGTTGTGGTTTGCTTTTTCTTTATCACTGTTTCACTACTATTTGCACTTCAATATATAATACGCTCAAACAATTGAGAACACCGTTGAATTTTGTATTTGGTGTATTTCTGTCAGAATCAATACAAACCTACGCGTCCTTATGTTCCATTATGAAATAAGAACGAATAAAATTAACAGACAAATACGTTACATATTTTTAATATAAAATACCCTAATCAAAGTCTTTGTTGCAAATTGACCAATGGATCGAATTGTTAGGAAAGCACAAATGATCAATAGCCATTCAGCTTACGCTGTCTGACCATATTAGCCGAAAACATCTTCAAAAAGACAAGAAAGCGTTTTGGCCGCATTATCGTCGCACTTAATCGCCATGTGTACACAGAAAACGTATTGTGGCTAAAGGAATTGTTTAATGTTGGAAATAAATAAATTGGCAGTTTACGTACGACTTAACACATTTTCTCTACCAGGGTGGGATCCGAAGTCCATTAGGTTTTACGGTCAAATACAAATCATCTAAATAGCCACAATTCATATAATAATTTATTGTATTGTCATCAGCGAAATCACTTTGGTAGATATTAATAAATTTTAAACGAAAATAACACGTATAGCTAGTATTATTGTTTATTTTCTAGTTAACCTTGTTAAAACAAATGTTCAGCTACGTTCATTTTAGATTGGTTATCATATAATTTACTGTACAGCTTACACTCATATGGTCATATTATTAACGCGTTATACATCCGTTCCACCATTGTCATCCAATGTTTTATGCTTTTGCGCAAACATATACAAATATGACGATATCTTTTAAGTATATTTAAATCAAACCCTTCATATTAATACAATAATGTATAGCATAAATAAGTTTAACATTTGTAGTAAATCGCAACATACTTTGATTGTCTTCTGTAGTGTGTTGGCAACGCATATGAACTCGTTTTGGTGAGCCCAGTTTCCTTTCAGATACGAATTCTGATTTGATTTTCTCACATTCTAACGACAATTGATAATCGGCTTCCCGCCATTCACGCATGAAATGCCTGCAAGACAACACGATTTATAATTATACAATCGCCCGTGCCATCGTCTTCTTTAGCACATTATGAACGTTCAAACAGATCGTTTTGATAAACGTAGAATATCGATCTACTGAATCAGCAATTTAATTTAAAACAATACCTCCATGATTTCCTCTAAACCTTTACTGCTTTAAATTCTATTTCCATTAGCCGATTTTCACAAAATGCTTGATTTTCAGTATTAAACTTTATACATTTGAATGCCATTATAATGTGTATTGCACATCACAATATGTGTTATTTAAAAACTTACCTGTATGACTGGACATCTGTTCCGCTAAACGTGTCAAGATGCTTTGCTGCCTCTTTCGCTTTCCTATGACATATATACAGAGGTAACCTGTCTATGTTTCAAATTTCATGGAAAACACAACACCAAATAAAGTAATATTTTATATTATATGAGCAACGATCGTACAAAAATGCATAAGATACAATTTATGTTTAATTTTTAATTATATGTTCATTTCTGTATAAGTTTTATTTATGATTATTCTCTATCGTATTCTTTCAATTAGCAAATGTATTTAGCGTTCTCTCTTTTTCAATTCTTTGTCTAGAATTTTAACCCTAAAACAATGCAAATTTATTTCGATAACAAATCATTTAAGCAGCATGTATCCTATATTCTTAACATCCAACACGACGATGAACAATAAAATTACTTGAAATATTTTTATGCAAGAGGTGTAAAAATACTGTTGAAAAAATTCCTGTAACTTATATTAATGAAAATGTAATGTATACTATATTACCTGAACCGCAAGTTTGAAGTTTTAAGGCTTCAGAGACAAATAGAGAAATGTAATTAGCATCGTAATTGTTTCTGATTATATATAATTCATGACATATTAAGGCTAACTGTTCATGAGCAATGTAACTTGTAACATCTGTAACGCGTTCGTGCCTTCCAGTGCTTCGTTTTATTCCGGAAATACATGTTGTGTTACATATGCATTAAAGTATGCATGTTGTGAGACCACTTTAAAAAGTATTGACAGTTAATGGTATAAAAAAAATATTTGGTGACATAAATTATCGACGATTTTTATACATCTTTAGTTTCTAATTGTAGTTTTGTTTGCGTATACATTTTTAGTTTATGTCATATGTAGTCAAACGATAAAACTATGTTTTATATGCTAAAACAATAGTAGATCTAATTAGTACAAGTATTGAATTTAGAATATAACAAGCTAGTGATAATGAGCAGTGAAACGTGCGGACAAACATAAACGTTGTTTAAAAGTTTATATTGTCACATAAGTTATTAAAAAGTTTAAAGACGAATCTCTGGCGCATGTAACTAATAATTATAAATTACATTTAATATTTGCTACGCTAGAGAAAACGCTAACATATAATCATATTCTTACGTTAAGGCCTTTATTTTCCCTTCAGCTTCTTTATTCCGCTCTATCCAGCTGTCAATCTCTTTAACTAACGTAATTTCGTTCTGTTCACATTGTTTCTTCATGTCCTTTACCTCTATAATACGGTTAATAACTTCTCTGAATGAAAAGATATAATGTTAATGCCCGAAAAAGAAAGCAGTTAGCAATTGTGCTATGTGAAATGCGGCTGTTGGATTTGCACGCTTACATACACACGGTTAATCAAACTGAAGTGTCATTGAAATGAGATGTGATTGCTGTAATGTCCGTTTATACATAATTGAATTTAACCAGGGCATGATCCGTAAGAACAATTGAGTTGTTTTATTTAAGTAAATAGTATCATAAATAAGTGAAACCATAAATATATGTAAAAGGTAGTCCGCGCTGAAATAAATACTATCGTTTTATTAAGTATACAATATCAGGACAAAATTCATTGGTTACTTTTCTTCTCCAACCTCTGAATTTCGCTTACTATCAACAGAAATCCTGAAAACTAAATAATTCGGACATCATGACCCATATTTTTTTTCAGACTTACTCAACCATTATCAATAATATGTACCATGAATAATGCGAACATATTGCACCTCACATTTTTGTCAGTGAAAACGGCATTTTTCTTCTACTAGACAAGTAAAAAAAAATAGTATAGTCATGATTCATGAAAAGTCAGGCAAAATAGCATTCTTGTAAAATACGCGAGAAAAAAAATATTTAAAATTAGACATTTAATAAAGGTCTACTTGTCCACATAATAATTATATTCTACGTATTTTTTATTATTTACAATTGTCTATTCAGCCTAAATGCATAAATTCACATTTATCACAATACCTTCTGTTACCACATTTCAATCTTAAGGGAAGTGTTTAACATTGTACATTTAATTACATCTGCTGGATAAATTAAGTGTTAAACGATAGTATTATGCAATGACAATTTAACTTTACATCGATTAACACGTTTTTTAAAAGCTTGCGTGTGCTATACGCAAGTCCCTATGCTATTTAAAGAAAGAAACCCCATTTTGAAGGACGTTTAGTTGCAAGCTGAATTTAATTCGCGGCAGGGGAGTCGGTAACAACGTAGAATAGCATGTAAACACAATGCTTGTAAGAAAATACTGCTATGTAGTTGCAAACCTCTGCACCGTTGAATTACTTTGAAACCGTAATTATTCGTTGCACATACAGTTTCTTTGATTTCTTGGTAAGAACAATTCGCAAATAATTATCAAAAGTGTTAAAATTGTTTGTGACTGAATTATCTTAGCATGAATAGAGAATATTATGTGAGTTTTGGATAAAGATCAAGTTTATCGTGCGAGGCTTAGAACCGATGTAGCGCGAGGCTTGTCGAGCGCTAACATGGTTCGTGCCGAGCATGATAAACTTGATCTTTATCCAAAACTCACATAATATTCTATTTATCCTATTATTTTGTGGTCGTTTATCGTTCAATAAGAGTAAAATACTTAAAAATTCAAAGAAACAGCGCTGGTTTTCCAAGTTGACTCCGAAGTGTTTGTTTACTTCAACGTCATCATTTGCTATGACGTCACATTGAAACATATAGTGTTCTTAAGATAGAGCTCGGAAAACCATGGTCTAAAAATAGCGATAGTATAAAGGTCATGTTTATACGATCGTTGTTATTCTATCGATTTTCATCTGGTAATAGGATAAAATACATTAATATCTTGCGTCTGTTTCGTAATCCATATAAATACACGCACATTCAAAGGGAAGTACATTACGCTGTGTTTAACAGTAAAATTACTACGATCGAGTGCCCTTTCTGTTTGCTTCATAACATATTTAGTAAAAAGATTATGCAATTGTCTACAAGTTAATTCAGGTCTTTACATATAATATGTTTTAAGGTTATTAAAACTTCTCATTTTATCAAGCATGTCAAGGAGAATCTCCAACAACTTATGTTGCAAATGTTAACTGCAGTTATGAAGGAGTTTTATATAAAACACGAAACTTTGCGCTATTATATTGTTACTCATTTATTCCGCTGCGAATAACTATCGTTAGAAATATTAAGTAAGCAAAGTATAATATTGCGCCGTAATCAGCTTACGCACGTTATTAACGTCTTTAATGCATATGTCGTGAAATTATTGGACACGATTTATATCGTAAACAGACAATATTTACAGAACAAAATGTGTTGCTAATGTGTATCTAAACCTTACTCTTGTCCTCGAATTTCAGCTTCAACTGTAGCTTTAGAAACTGCAGCCTCTTTATCCTTTCGATGAGCGATCATTCAATACATTGGGGCATAATTAGCACATATTTGTATTAGTATTGTACACGTCATTGTGAGGCAAGTCCAATGGCCGTTAAAAAGTCAAATGATTATCTACAATGTAGAAGCACTGTTTATGTGTGTGGAATAATTTGATCTTAGTAATAACAAGTTGAGAATTCACTGAACATGTTAGATATATAATTGATAATTTACAATAATATATTTATATCTGCGCCAAGATGTTAACGGACGACTTTTGACCCAGTGATCAGGGAAAAAATATAAAGCGCCTTTGAACGCACATCTCGAGTATGAAAAGGGCGCTATATAAACGTGGTATACAAAATATAATAATTAATTAATTTTTATTTAGTTTTCAAATTTAGTGTACATACGCTTAATCGGCCAATTGTTCTTGGTTGAGGGTTTCAAGTGCATTATGTTGTTCTACCAGATGTTCCAAATCATTCTGAATCGGTGCCCTTAAAAAACAATGTGCACATTCATTTAAATTTAAAAATAAGATAACGAAAATTATTAATGTTTTATCTGTAAGTATGTTGACATTACCCCGGCAACAGAAGAATGTATACATATACAATACACTTTAACTGTATTTCTGTCAGGCTGTTATGTGTTGGGTCGGTTTTGACATTCATAAGAACTGTTTGGTACTGTTCCTTGACAGACTAGTAGTTGTAGTAGTAATAGTAGTAATATAATATAATAATAATAATAATAATAATAAAACGCATAATAATAATAAAAAAGTAATAACATTATTGCTATTATTACTATTATAATAATTATTATTATAATATTTGCTGTGATTATTATATCAATAGTTGTAGTAATAATATATGAATTTCAAATATTGATACAAGTATATGTAGCAGTTGTTATAATTATACATTATCAGAATAATATTGTCAAGTGGAATTAGAATAAACCTCCATTCGTATTTTTTTAAGTTTTTTAATCGACCCAGAGACTACGCTGAATTTTGCTTATCTGTGAAAGGAAAAACAAATTATAATATCAATAAGATAATATACGAAATGAACTGAAATAAAAAAAAATAAACAAATTCACTTGCCGTCTGAGTGCGTTGTTTCTTACATCATAATTAAATTCGAGCGTTTGTATACGGATACATGTAAATGTGGGTTAATATTAAAAATGCGTCGCCACGGGGATTGACATGTTACACTTATTATTTGGCGTGTTTTAAGCAAACACAAAGTGGGTGATAACAAGAATACTGTAAACGACATGTCCATCCATCCGTCCGAATTGAAAAATGTACGTGCAGAAACCTTGTTTGGAGAGTAACTTGTTTTATCTACGAAGTAATTTTAATTACAATGTAGAGATGGCATATCTTGTGCAGCACATGCGTCTGTAGCTCAAAATGTTATGTCAATTTGTAATATCAATTTTAACCATAGTATAGCAAGTCACGATAATAGCTTCTACATGTATCGGTTTGTTTATTTTGCTTATGTAGGCGGTTTGTATAGCTCAGATATCATATGTATTTCTTTTCTTAAGCAAGGTATAAAACTAACATACATGTAAAAGTAAACTTTTACAAACTACTTAAACTACTGTGCATATACATATTTAACATACAACCCAAACTTCTCTAAACCAAAGGCAATTTTAAATTATTTAAAAAAGTATATTTATACAAACCATAATCTTTCGCCCATCTTCTTTATAAAGATGTCTCTTTTCTGCAATTCTGCCTCTAAAATGTTAATCCTAAAATCAACAGATATATCCAATATATTTTTAATTCAATTAAATATTTATGTCCGGGTATGCAAACTATCAATTTCCTCACGTGAATAAGACAGATTGCCAATTAAGTGAATTTATCTGAAAGTCTGTATACAGTATACAACATTAGTCAGTAGAATTACAAGAAAGTGTAATATACCTGAGTTGTAATGTGTTTTCAACAGGAGTGCCCATTACTGATCTGGAAAAGAAATCAGCCTTGTTACACGTTCGTTAAATAAGTTTATACATTTTCATTTTAAATATCGTAGGTAATTAACTCTAGCTTCAACTTCAAACTGCTTGCAAAAATGCGGCGACACATATAATAGTCTTATAACACCCCATCGAGGTGTTGGATTATACCTCAACTGACCACTCTATGTAGGGTCGCAATGGACGAAAAGTAATGTCACAGAATAACATTGTGTACTCTGACCCCCGATTATAGCCAAAAACGAAACAATTTAAAACCGAAACGGACCGAACTGACCATGAAAACGTCGATCCACCTGTTTACAAAGAAATCCACCAAGAATCATTTTCAAATCTGCTGTCATTCAGAGAACAAGCGGAATACAACAGTATACTGTACTACACTATAAGGGTTCATTTCCAGCGAACCGCATTAACCCCAAATTGCACATCCTAATAAGAAAATCAAATGCAAATCAGCCGAATGTGTTGCCACTGACAATTTCCGGAACATATATCGAATAGTTTATCATAAATATTAAATAAAGTCTTGGTAAGAACAATATATGTATGAATTAAGAGAGACGCTAAACTGTTCGTATTCATCTTGTTTATTAATGATTTAGACTAACGCATTGTGAAATCTTTATATCGAGCAAACGATATCATGTAAACAAGATACATCTAAATGTAAATGTTAACGCTCAACCCTTATGCGGGTATTTTAAAGAGAATATAAAGTTCTGAATGTGACATGATATTAATTTAAATCATGGCTAATATTGAGGTATAAATAGGTTACTGTTTATTTGATCGGTATTAAACAATACCACATCCAAAAGAGGGTGATACAACGTTTTGTCCGTAAAGAGAGTGCGTTGTGATAATTTATGTGTTTTACCAAACGAATATATATATATAGTAATACACGGTCATATCTCATTCAGCAGCTCTGACGAATTGGTTCTTATTTTGATAGGAACTATTTCTTGGGAAGCGGACAACGACAACAAGCGAGGCATGGTATTGTAATGCGCATGGGGGGGTTAGAGGGTTAGGTTTAGGTTAAGGGTTAATGTTAGGGGTCGGGTTAGGGTTAGGATTAGCCCATACCTTAACCCTAACCCGACCCCTAACACTAACCCTAACCTAACCATAACCCAGGGTTATCTCCCCTATACCATGCCTCGCTCGTTGTAATTGTCCTCTTCCCCTATTTCTTGGCCTTACTCAATGTACTATTTCTAAATCAAGATATAAACATTGTCTGAAAGTAAATGTTTAAATTGAGAAAGAAATAGCCCTTTGTTACGTAGTCACAAAATTCTTCATCAAACCCACCTGACGGAGTTCAATAATGTACCAGTCCGTTGCACTAATTGGTATATCACATCAATCCATCCATTAAGCTTTTTTATTTTTTGCACAGTATACAAATTTATATTTAAAAGTTTATAAACATTTACTCGTTCAGTATATTTTTATGCCCCCGAAGGAGGGCATATAGTGATCGGACCGTCCGTCTGCCTTTCCGTCACACTTTGCGATTAGGTTTTTGCGTTTAGGTTTCGAAAAAGAGCTCATTACTTCTATTTCCCTTCAGATAGCAACTTGATATTTGGCATGCATGTGTATCCATGACTCATGGAGCTGCACATTTTGAGTGGTAGAAGGTCAAGGTCAGTCTTCAAGGTCAAAGGTAAAAACACAAATCCAAAGGAAGTAATAAGCTTCAAAGGGAGATAATTATCTGTACCTGCCAAATGATAAAAAAAACAGTAAATAAATCAGAGCGGCGCAGTAGGGAGCATTGTGTTCCTGACAAACACATCTCTTGTTTTCACATATTCACATATTTTCGTTCCCACCTGTCTAGGCTTTATTATACAACGGCAGTATAAAATGCAATCAAAGTGTGCGTTTAAAAATCATGTAGCATGAATGTCAGTTCGGAGTTTTTTTTTGCAGTTAAGGGTTGTCGCTGATGGAGGTCCCGTCCCTACCGTCCGTATCGCCCGCATCTACTATATGTTTAAAATGTCGTGTTTATCAACGTATACATTAAATGTTCTCATTGAAGTGTTCGTCTTCTTACATGAATTGCGTTACACCTTAGTAATGATAGATTGCATATTTTTTAGGACGAAAATTTGGACTCCCATTAAATTTTCATAATGCTAATCTATTTGTATACTTTTCATTTTATGTAAATTAACAATTTTTGGGGACCTACGCGCCGCAGTCGTTTTACATCACAAGTATTACAAATCAATGTACAACACATCTACATGCATAGTTCGTATATCTTGTCAGTATATTTGTTTGGAAATTGAATGCGTGTATGGATTCAATATATACTTTAAAATAAATAAACAGGGTTATTAAACGGTATAATTAAGCTTTCCGAACGTTCCATTCCGGCGTATACTTGGTTTCGTTTGAGTAGTGTGTCTTCGCAGATGATTTTTCTTCGCAGTACTTTAACACAAGAATAAAACGCAGTTGTCTAAATGCTGTTTTACTTAAATCTGCTATATGTATCATGTGTCTATATTGTATTTAAAAGTAGTCGATAGATTACCTGATTCGATCTGTGCAATATTCATAAAACAATTGATCTAATCTAGCGTGCCTTTGCTTTTACGTATGATCATGAGTGTCACACATTATACCTGCGAGTGTTACCGGTTTATACTTTGTGAATCGGGGAAATTAAAAAGATAACGTAAATCTAATACTAATAGCTTTAACAGCAAATTGGTATTTCAAATATACTGTTTTGTAAATAATAATCATAAATAAACGTTCTAATGGTAAAGTATCGAGCAATATTGTCAACTAACAAGACGATGTATACGAATACGACACATGTAGAATGTAATATTGGCCATTACATGACACAAAAACTGTAGGTAATATTACCTATTACACACTTTTCAAAATGCTTTCTCTTCAATATAATAACTGAAATTTAATCAGTAATTTAACTAAAAGATAATTCGCGTTGGCCCGCGTTTTTAAATGATATGTGTGACACATATAGTCGTGACAATCAGCATACATGAAACTATACAATTATTGATATTTTGTAAAGTGCCTCAAACAGGTATATATCCTTAATTCAGAAGCCGTAAAATACGGTTATATTGTTACATATGAATGTTCTGTATGATATTAATGTAATATAATATAATATACAAAATGTATTCATATATTATATAGTTTTAACGACTATGAAATATTACACATTATATTTTAGATTGAAAATAAATCATTACCTGTAGTGGTAAACGTTTCCCTCGATTATGAAGTGAAGTTAAATCTTAATCAAGCACTACACAAGTCAATCCTGATTGTGCTATTATTTACATGTCGTCAAGAGGGCTGTTCACGAAGGAGTGTACCTAGTGTTATTAATCAAAAAACATAAAATATGGCCGTTGTTTTCATTTACTTGTTCACTTATAATTGTTTAACAATTTTTCGGTATGTAGGTGTAGTGGCTATATAATGCAGAAGTACTGTCCAATTATATTTAAACAGACTACATAGTTTTGAAGTTATGACACGTGTTACTTAAAAGATTACCTGGTGGGGTGTTGAAATTCTAAATAAAATAATGCTAGCATGTATCGGAATGTCAAATTGTGAACCTGCACAAAACTTAGAAAGTATCATAGTTAGAACCCTTGTGTAAAACATCACAATTTTAAATTACTAATGTTAATGTTAATGTTAATGTAATGGACTTTAATGGACATATACATTGATGCATACGGTATGCTCTGCAATATATTGTTTATGCATACGATTTTGTTACAGTCTTACAATGTGTGGGCATTATGACCCCAATAGCATGTGTATAGTACAATTTCTGCACGTATTATCATAAAAAAATGCATACAAGTTTCAGTTAAACAGCTTCTTTTGATTATTGTAATGGTTCAAGACAGAAATACTTGTTCGGCTAAAGAATTGATAACGATAACATAGCGTATGCTCGACAATTTAAAAGTACCAATTAAACTGTGCTATGAGATTGCACAATATTAAGGTGACCAAAACACTCGTATCCAACAATCTCTAAAAAGTAGGGAAAAAAGAATTATGAAGATCTCCTATTTAAGAAAGCACGAGTATATACAGATTGTAAAATATTCTTAACGGGACACCCCCTAATGTAATGTTCGTGAAATATGTAGTATTGTTCTTAAGAAATGTTGATGTAAGTGAGGTAATATTTTATTTCTACACAAACTCAAATCAAAATATATAGGTTATCACAGCACACTTGCACCTTCTAATAAGGATTTTTTTTTTGAAAATTGCTTCATTTGATAGGAGTTTTAGTTTATGTTTTAATCCCCCCCGCCCCCCCATCCACACACACTTTTAAAGGAAAATGTGCTTCCGTTGGTCTGCCCGTCAATCGGATTTTAACGTCGAGTTTATCTTATTTTTATATACGAGTTAGCAATTTAGAACTTCTATTGAAGCGTGTAGCGTAAAGTATACCTCGAAACTTGTCACTCATACAATAATGAAACATTATATTTCAATCTGTGCACATGTGTATTCTTCATATCCATTTGTGAGAGTTTCGGACGGAGTTTTGAAACAAATATGAACTGTGGAAGTAGGTCATTCATATACATTAGAATAGTTTATTTCACAAATAAAACAAAAATATCGGGGGATTTCCATTAGGGTAAACATTGTTAGAGCGGCACGCATACAAACGTGCGCATATATTTGTATTTTTTTAAGAAGCAAAATCCTGGAATAATAATGCAAGCTCGAGAACATTCGATGCGAGATGACGAGACAACATTCGCCATATGCCCTTAAGACGCAAGCATGTATTGGTTAACTAACCCTCCAACATAATGACTTGTTCTAATTATCGCTCGACATAAGAACTTTCATGTTTCTTAAAGCCTCCTCACACATAGACGAATCCATATGACGAAGCAAGGCGAAAAGGGTAAATTTATGAATTCTAGCGAATTCTTACCGAAATTGTTTGAAAATTTGTTGCACGTGTAATATTATAACGAAAGGTGAACGTAGAGGAACTATTTGGTGCGAATGATTTACGAAGTTTGACGAACAGTTACTGCAATTCGCTAGAAAGCGTTAGGTCGTTCTTTCGGTTAGCGATTAGGAGCTATTAAGAGCGTAAAGATACGAATGTAAGCGCAACCTTGCGCATAATTGCGCATACCGCCGAATATTTCCGAAACGGTGTTTCTGCATCCGGGCGTTTTGATATAGACTAACTTTTTTCCGACTCGACTATGCATGTTGATTATGCATGAAGTCTTTTTCATTAAAGATTTTGCGTAAATGTCGTTTCTTACTTTTACTATTATTTCCCTTTATAAGGCTAATACAAAAACAACAATACTCTTTATTAATTTATTCCACTAATATGTTACACTTTATTTCAATCTCTAATGTGGCACCATCCTGTCTTGCTATGGCGCACATCCCGCTGGAGAGTTGACCCAGTGCTTAAGAGTGTTTCTCAAAATCTTGCCTTTTTTTGATTGCTGTGTTGTGGCGCCTGGTATTGACATTCCTGGTATCTTCCAAGTTGCGACCTCTTCTCCATTCCCCAGGAACCAGATCGCCTCTTCACATCATGGTCAACTAGCGCATTCTGCAAGGTGGGATACCTGATCGTCATCAAGTTGTGGTGAATGCAGCATGTCTTTACAATCAGCCTTATTGTGGATGGGCTGTGGTTCATCTTTGTGAGATGTTTCTGAATTTACAGATTACCAGTATTGTTATGTGTTAAAAGTTAACGTGAACATTTCTTTCATTAATGAAATTGTGTTTTGAAAAAACGGTATTGCAGTGAAATTCCGCTATTAAGACCACTTCGAAGATTAAAAAAATTATGCGTTTTTAACAGTATAAGTCCCAAATGGTTAATTTATGAAGGACAATGGTCCGATATTAAGACCACTTCGCTATTTAGACCACTTTTTTGCCTGGTCTTAATAGCGGAACTTTACTGCACCTGGAATCGGTTGGCAAAAATCCCAAATGCATTTTCTAATTCTCTCATAGCCCTGAATAACCGGTAGTTCAGGATGCTTTCGTCTCTCGTCAGGATTCGATGTCCATAGAGTTTTCTGCATGTTCTCGCTAAGGCTGAAAGCGTCATCTCCAACCAAGAAATAGGGCATGTCGACGGTGTCATTTGGAAAGGGCTGTGGGTCTGGAAATCCAATGGAACCGTCCTGCACCATTTTAAGGAATTCTGATTCATTATAAATTTTGGCATCTCCACTTGAACCGTATCCTGAAAATACAAAAGGTTAAGAAATTGTCAGTATACAACTGTACATTGAAAACAGCACTGAATGTATATAATTTATGTAATTACAAAATAATGCAGTTAAATTTATGTAGACTAATACTCATAACCCAGATCACACCATACGAACTTGTAGTCCGAGTCGACAATGGCCAGTAGGATGATGCTGAAGAGTCCCTTATAATTATAATATAAGGAACCAGAGCTGGCAGGCTTTCTGATAGCTATGTGCGTGCCATCAATAGCAGCAACGCAATTTGGAAAGTTCCACTTCTTGAGGAAACCATCAGCCAGTTGTCTCCATTCTTTACGTGTGGAGGGGGCTGTCATAACCTCATCAACATATTCTTCACATATAGCATGACACACGTCTCTGACCACTACAGAGGGGGGATTTTCAGCGACCCGCCAGGAATACTGCATGTCTGAGTACTTGACACCAGAAACCAGGTGACGTAGTATGACAGCTAACTTTAGCCCTGGATCCAAGGGCTCCCTGTACCGAGTGTGTTGTTCACGAGGCGATGACGAACCTTTCCAAAATTGTATCGTACATTTCAGTAGGCATGCGGAGGAATTTCTTAAATGTTCCAGGATCTTCACTTCTGAGCTCAACCATGAGCTGATCATAGATGCCAAATTGGCGCCGTCTCCCGGAATGCAGCCATGGTCTTCTCCAGATATTACGTGCTCTGGCTCCTCTTCTCCACCTTAGTCGGCCTCTGAGAAAGCGGTGTATGTTTAGTTGTTGCTGGACTACTTCTTGATTGGCCATAGCAGCGACATACTGCAGTTTCAGGCGTTGTATATCTTCAATTTGACGAAGAAATAATGATACCTTCAACATTATATATATGAAATATAGGCATGTGTCTGCACAAACTACTAAAAACAATTAGGAGCGCTATTATTCGGATGGATTCGCATAGATTCGCCTATCGTAGTTACCCTTCAGATTGATTCGTATACGAGCGTATACCGTTCGTTTTCTAAACGTTAACTTATCGTTATAAATCGCTTAAATGCGTTGGATTCAATTCGCTACAATACGCAAACCCTCGCTTGAGTTCGCAAAAGTTCGCACTCTATTGCAAAGATTCGTTTTCGGATCGTCCTCTTTCGCTTGATATGCAAATCAAGTAATCACGATATGCAAGATTTTGTATTGCTATATTTTCATATTAAATTTTGTCGGATGGCTCGAATTCGCGTGGGTCGAATTATCGGATGGCTCAAAGTGTTTTCACAGTCCCGGTGACAATTTTCACACGCTCTTTTGTTCGGATGGCTCGAATTCGCTTCGGGTCCAATAAACGGTAAATCGGTTAGGACCATCTTGAGTAAAGGCACTCAATAATTGATTCAACACCGACTGTAAACATGTCATCGACTTAATCGTTAATTGATTTGAGTAAAAGATTTCATTTTGTATAAATGCAATCAGAAACTACCTTTAGGAGTGCGAAAACTCACAGTATGTTCAATGTCAACTGGATGTAATAGAAAGCTTCGTTGCTCGACGACAGCTAAGGAACGCAAAAAAATGTTTACTTCTAAAAGGCTCAATACAAATACTATTGAACATGTAGATTTCAAAAATAAAATTACCATTTACATGCATGTCACGCAAACATATTTGCTGACGTAACCCATTCCTACGAAAGCAATTGGTATGAATCGTCTTTAAACTCATATTTGATTATGCAGTAGTCTTCTACCAAAGAGTTGGATTTCTTCAGTCTGATATTGATGTTTAAATATACCTATCTCTTGAATGATGTTTGTGGAAACTGTCATCACATATGCTACACATTTGCTACAGTATGTATTTGTGGTATATGCTCCGTGTTCTATTCATTGTTTCCTGATGTTTTTTTATCTTCCATACCATCATCGATGTCAAAAGCATGAGGTTTGTTCTGACATTTTTTTTATTTTAGCAGAAACATTCCGTGCTGATCTTATTCTATATAACTCCTAGGCGGCCTCTTCCCTATTTTTGTTTGAATGCTCAGTAAAGAAATACGATCATCGACTACGTGTTAAAAAATTAAATTTTGACCCATTTGACCGATAGGGGATTTCTTTTTTCTGCTCTGTGTAAGAAACGCAATATAATGTTATCTTAGTTTTATTACGGTTATTTGGCAATTCTCGATTCGCATTACCCGCAATTGGTATTCTATAATCTTTGATTGCTTACATACAAAGATCAATAGACATTTACCTTAAATTAATTGCGAAACCAAGAACATCTGCATAAGACGTAATGCGAAACGCAATGTAACGGGAGAAAATAGCATCGGGTAATTTCCACTTCATCCTAAGAAAAGTGCCATTCATCAGACAGGCAATAGCATTAAGCCCAAGGAGATTTTATTGGCCAAAAGAGCAATCATTATCAACCAGATGTGCGTTTCTTTTGATTCGTTGCAGAATTACGCGTTATAATGCATTTACCAGTTTCATCCAGCCACCATGAAAACCAAACTTCAGGACGCTTTATCTCTGGAGTTTATGTATAGATGTATTTATGGGAAATTATTAACTTCAAAATTTCGATGCTAACTTGAGCACACTCGCAAGCCGGGATGCTCTCAACTAAAACCTTTCTAACAGCATGTGTAGTGATATCTTTTCAGTTGTTTATATTTAAGTTATTTGATTATTTCTTATCGTTTCATTTTGTTTTCTTTATGGGGAAGAACCTAACGTAAAAGGAAAATTTGAAACAAAAATAACAACAAAAGGATCTAATAAAAGATCATGTTATCAGACAACACAGATCGATAAGTAGGGTGCTAATTATAAACAGTTGAGTATGAGTTGGAAGAAACAACAAGGTATAAAACAAATGGAGCATACCGACACACTCGTACACAACAAACACACAAACAAGAAACAGTCAATGCAGGGGAGTTCCGATCATCACACTTGACTCTTTCATGTCTACACTAACCGTTATTAACATAATCACGCAAATTTCCACATAGCTCACACATAACAAAAACATATGGAACCGGATTTTAGGAAATCCTAACCACACACTAGCTTATAAATAATTTATATAACATCTTTAAGTTTAAATGAAAATAAACCTCATAGAATAACCATTCAAATAAATAGCAATACATTTAATTAAACATTAAATACACTATTATAGTTATACGTAAGTTTCCAAAATATAACTTAATATTAAAATGTTTTAATAAGTATGTCAAGGATAGATTTTCTCTAAAAGTGCTCAAAAAGCCAACGGTAAATGTTGGGAGACCGTTTTAGTGCTTTTTAACCCGAGAAGTAACAAGCTTATCAACGAATTTTTTTTTAATTTCACTACCACAGCCTGCTTCATCAAGCAACAGAATGGAACCTAGACCCATCATAAGTCTTCCTTGACTGCGCTAATCAACTTGGGTAAGAACTGGTGTTGCCACTGTGATATCTATATATCTAACACGCACTATAAAATAATAGATATATTTGTTCTGGCAATATTCCATGATAAAATATAAATTTTTAAGTCATATAATACAGATAATCAGGCATCATATCAACCATTTATAAGTTATTGCATGTATTCAAATGCTAAGAATACATGTTTAGTAATCTTCAATAGAAAATACTGCAGTTAGTAAATTGCTTCCAATTATTTGCAATAAATGCTCAGTCAAATAAAGTCTTCTTTTCTTAAGGATAGTCTTGTTATAAAAACGATTCCTGATATTTGTCTTTAAATAAATTCAAGCTTTTATAAAGCTTTTGCAATATAACGTTACGAAGTATTGGTCAATTCGGGATAGAAATATATATTTACATAATATAATTTAATTGCAAATAATTATTCTAAACTATAGATACAGCAAGAAAGCTTTAAAATTGGAGGACAAACCGGCGATATACTGTTTTATCACATATGTCAACGAATCGCTTTGATTCTCAAGCCTTATAGATAGCAGCTACATGAAGATGAAAACATTGGTCGGTGCCTAAGGAAATATTCCACCACTGGCCACTAAAATGAGTAGAGAAATTTAAATATGGTGATACTTTTTCTATCCATGTAGTTGCAAACTTATCATTGTGAAAAACTAGTTTACAATGGAACAGTCATTATGTATGACCTTTTCTTGAATAGATGTTCACCCGCTAATATCAACGGGATGTATCTATCTGTACACATAGACGATAACTGTTGATTTTTGTGCATGCTCAAACTTTATTTCATGCATTGTTATAGAAAATAATATGTTTACGAGTGTGACAATATATACTTTCTCTATAAGCATTTCTCAAATAAGTGTTCGATCTAATACAAACAATAACACATCATCTTTAAATATTAATTTAAAGCTTAAGTCTTCTTAATTTATAAAAATACGCGAGGAAAAGCTACACAGTTATACGCGTGTTTGTGTAGCGTCATGCATGCGTATGGCGGGAAACAAGTATGAATAGCGCGTTCGTATTCGTAGCTTAATGATATGTTTGGTTATGCATTTTCATACTGGAGGCAGAGGTGGAGGAGGCAGTGCGTAGTCTTAAGGCAGGAACAACTCCGGGATCGGATAGCTTCCTTTTCGAGCTTATTAAGCACTGAGGAGAGGCAACGACTGTTGCACTATGTCAGAAGAATGGCTCGAGGAGTTGACCCAGTCATTGGTAATCCCCCTACCGAAAAAAGAAAACCTTAAGTTATGCGCGAAATACAGCGTCAACAGTTTCATCAGTTATTCCAGCAAAGTCATGCTACACATAATCTTCAATCGATTGAAAAGTATGGCCAAAGAACTGCTAGCCGAGGAGTAGGCTGGATTCAGAGCTGGGCGGAGAACGCTAGCAGCGCAGTACTTTCTAATGGACGGATTGGGAACTTTTTAAGCACATCAGTGAGCGTCCGAAAGGGATGTCTGCTATCTCCCTTATTTTTTAACATTATTCTTGTGAAGATAATGCAGAGTACTCTCCATGACTAAAACACATCTATCTCCATCGGTGGAAGACCCATACCCAACTTAGATTCGTTGATGACATTGGCCTCATGAGTGGCACCAGCAGTGAACTTCAAGATCTCACCAACATATGAAAGAGCATACGGGATGGAGGTCAGCATGGAGAAGACGACGATCATGGTTAACAACACAACCAACACCAGTGTAGACATCATCATGAACGACAAGAAGCTAGAAGAAGTGACCAGATTCAATAAAGGGCGCAACCCTTTACACTTATGTTACCAATATTGCTGTGGTCCTTATAAGGATTTTCATTGCGACCGCAGCGTTATGGACCAGCTGTTCAAAAGCTTTCCCACCAAGACCAGATTCTACAAGTCCTCTCGTAGTCTCCATCCTATTCTTCTTCTGCAAGCCCTGGATGCGTCACGCGGACACAGAAAGCAGGATACAGGCATTTGAACACAAATGTCTCCGTAGACTGCTCCGAATCTCCTACACGGTGAACAAAACCAACGATTACTTCCGGAACATTACTGCAACACTTAATGGGCAACATGAGCTCCTATCGTACACCGTCAAACGACGAAAGCTTGGTTTAGACACGTCACCACTAACGACTCTCTGTGCAATGCTTTTTTCCAGTGCATGCTAGGGGTAGAATTCCATCGAGGCCGTCCGAAGAAAAGCTGGATGGACATTGTGAAAGAGTGGACAGCCCTTCTTATGGATGAATTTCTCTCCGCAGCACACTATATACTTGACAGGAGGAAAATTTCTGTATCGTCGTCCATCATTTCCCTTCAACGGCCAGACCGGTCAAGGGAATGATGATGTAAAGCAAATCATGAATAACTTCCTTTTTATTTCGCATATGTTTGGTGTGAGCAATATTCATTTTATTTTGACACGGTTGTCCAAAATCGAATTCCCGGAAGACAATCATGATAATATTCCAATATATGTGGGATCCGTTAATTTCTATTGAATTAACTCATGTCGGCAAGCATATTTGAAAACAGACATTACACTTTGAGACTTTTCTACCGCTACACTTTTCAACTTGAATATCTCAGTAATTATTGACGATTTTGATTTATAATTGCACATGTAATCATTTCTCTATATTCTTTGCAAGATAAAGATAAAATTATTCATCCTAGACACTCAGCGATTTTGCACGTCGGGTAGGTGGCGTTTCATCGGTGTGAACGAGGAAATGGTGAAACGCGATATGATTATAATTTTATTTCAATTTCTTAATTAAAGGTAGGTTGATACACCAGGGCAACAAAACATTAATTAAAAAACCAAAATGTATCGTCTATCAATTCAGGAGCTAAACCCCACAATCGGCATGTTGCAGGCTACCGTCCCCACTTGTTAAAGCATCCGATCGTCACGAATGAATTGTGTTTTCCCATGCTTAGAATAATGATTGCATGTACACTATTTATTCAAAATATTTATTCCTTACTGAGATATTTAAGTTTGATAATTGTTGCGTTAGAAAAATTATCAACTGTAGTACAACGCTTCATAATTCCAATTAAATTTCAATTTTATGATTCTAGGTTGAGTTTACATCAGGAAAACATAACATTACTTAAAAAATGACACGTATGAATATTCAGGAGCGCAATTTTGCAATCCGGTCGGTCATACAGATGTGTAAGTTAATGCGTTTAACTTTTTTATTTTAAGAATTTACTTTTGAAGTTATTTTTTTATTTGTTATGTTTGATATTTTAATTTTGATCAATTTCAATTAAATTTACATTAAGTATTAGATATGTGTTTAATTAGTCTGAGTCGAAATTTCAACAATCCGTTCTAAAAAAGATTTTTATATTGATTTCATTACGTGTTGCGTTAGAACAGTCTCCAAATAAACTTCACCAAACGTTTTTTGTTTGTTTCTAACATATATATCTAAGCAAATCTTTTTTTAAATTATATTATTGTATTTATTGTTTTATTCCATTTTTAATTTCCTTCGTAAACATAATACACTTTGCATATAACATTATATGTCAAACATACATACAATTAGTATGGTTTTTTTTACAATGTTTTTCAACATCATGGTACATAGCATTTTTTGAAGACTATGATTGGTTTGGATGAAGCATGTGTATTTTGCATATTACATATTACTAAGGAATACATACATTGTGCAAAATGTTTCACAAAGTTTGTTATATTAATTGTGATACATAGGCATCTATGAAGACAATGGTTGGTGTGAAATGATTATGTTTGAATTAGTTTCAAACAATATTTAAAAGTTTTTTCAAAATATGGTGTAGCATTACACAGGTCAATAAAGGTTATAATACAAATAAACACAAAAAAAAATAAAAAAAGGGGGTGTTTGTTGCTTTAAGGTAGGTGTACTTATATTAGAGAGTATGTGTAAAGATGTTTTAGGGTAGGTGTATTAATTGGGCATAAAATGCGCCCAGCGAGTATTAAATATATGTAGTTTAGTTTGTGTTGTTGCGATTAATTCCTCGAGTTTAATTCTAGCATTAAAAAATGGTACAAAAGCTTGTACTAGTGGTGTTGTTTTCTCCTGTTTGCATTTAAAGATAAAATATTAAGCCAGCAATATTATTTAGTTAATATCATGTGAATTGTTTGCATCAGTTAGGGTCAAATTACAAAATAATATAGTTGCAAAATTTAGCTCCAAGTTTTCTAACTTTTCTAATTTGTCTTAAATAAAGTTTGTTATATCCATCCTAAACTTTTGAATAGGATGACAATCCCAGAATAAGTGAATATTCGATTCTGTGTGCATATAACAAAAATCACATAATGTTGATGGAACGAGATTGCATTTATGCAGGAAAGTATTGTTTGGTAAAATGTGCAAGAGGTTTTGATATTGGAAGTTTATAAGTTTGGTGTAAATAGTTTATTTAATTGGTTTGCTGAAGATGGTTCTTTGGTTAATGTTTTGATTATTCAGCGTTACTTTCCATTTATTAAATTGTTTGAACACTTCTTGTTTGTGTTTTAGTATAAGTAAACCATTTTGCAAGCTTTTGTATGTTCTGTTATTTGGTTAAGCATTTATTGCGGTGTGGTATAAATAATATCGTTTTCTTTTAGTTTTTGTTTCCATTCAACAGGTATGCTTTTTACAATTTGATGGTATTTAATAAAGTTTGCGTTATCTATTTCATAAAGGTTTATTATATCTTGAAAACTGTAAATTGCTCTTTTCCTGTTATCATATATATGTTCAATAAATTGAATACCTTTGTCGAACCATGTTTTTATAAAGAAAGTTTTATTTTCGTTTTTTATAAATGAATTATTCCAGATAAGTTGTTTCTGTATAGGTATTTCATCTTTTTCAAAAGAAATGCTGAGCCATCCACTCAGAATCTTTTTTAAAAACACGGATTTTATGTTAAGGTCTTTAACTTCTTTTTCATGATAATTTGATTTTAAAATCAACATTCCGCCATATTTATTTAGCATAGTGGTGTATATTTTAATCAATTTTGAATCTGGTTGAAATATAAATCTTTTCATACAACTGGCCTTGAGGGATTTTAAGAATAGGTCAATATCTAACATTTTTAAACCACCTCCGGCATAATCTTTTGTGATTCGCTTTCTGACAACTTTATCTGGTTTTTCGTCCCACAGAAATTTGTAACATAGCGATTTTATATTTAAGATTATGTCTTGAGATGTGTTTTGTAAAACTTTTAATGGATATAGAAGCTTTGGTATTTAAAACTGTAATTTTTCCAATTAAAGATAGTTTCCAAAGCTTCCATTGATTTAAACAAGTTTTAAAAGCATGCATTTTTCCCGGAATTTTTAATGATTGTATTTCTACGGGATCCTTGCTTAATTCTATCCGTAAGGTTGAGGCATGGTTTGAGCTCCAGATGAATTCTTTGTGTTTGCAAAATACAATTTGGCTATTTTTAAGTGCTCCTAGCTAAAGAGGTGTTGCTGCAGTTTTGCTGATTTTTTTCCATCAAATAGGTTTTGTCCAAAATTTATATTTCAGATATATATACAAACACTATATGAAAAATTAAATAAAAACATAGGGTCACCGGCCTTGTTATGATTTTATTCAACATTATGTAACATGTACTTTTTTAATAAAACTGAAAAATCTCTAATTGCGAAAAATTAATGAATAAGCTATGAAATTGGCGACATGAAGATATTATATAAGCTAAGATATATAATATACCATTTAATTAAACAACACACTACCAATAAAATGGAGTACACAAGTTAAATTTTAAGAAATTAATTTTTCATAATTTTAATGTCACCCAAAAAAACTTCATTTTCTTACTATTGTAATCACCTAAATGGAATTTAAAAAATTCTGTCAAATAGAATTCTGCGAAACTGCTCAAATATGTTCATCATCGTAAGTGGGAAAATCATCGCAGTTTAAACAGACTTGTTTTGTTTTTACAATCCTTACCGTCTACGTCAAATTTAATAAAATACAGCAATTATGTAAATCCCAAGTACCGGTACATAGATTGTTAGAAATATGCATAATTATTAGAAATTGTTTACAATCTTAACTGAGATCACAACAGCTTACCAAAAGACAATACTAATAAAACTATGGCTTCAGATACGACCAAATTAGAGCTTGAAGATAGGAACCCTCGTCCAAGATATAGGGAACATAGAGAAGAGAAGCACATGAATGATATCAATTTTAATATAGTTGCGCCCATTAGACAAAACATACTGTGATACTGTTGAAACTGTGGCAGATTACACCTTAAATAGGAAGCTAGAAGAAGAAGGGTTTAGGCAGACCATTCCGACTTAAATACTAGACCAATTGGTAGAATTGTTAAGTGTTCGGTAGAACAATTACAAGCAATGTTTAGCTATCTGTTGGAAGACAAATTGCAAAAGCTGGCAAAAAACATCATACTAGCTGGTAATAAGAGCAGTTTTCAGTCGAAAAGTAGAATTTATAGTGATCGTAGTCAGATTCCAAGAAATTAAGCGTTAAGACACGCAGCTACTACGAATTATAGACTCGATGATAGGAACTGCCAATGTAACTTTAGAGACAATTCCTTTCGACAAAACTTTCATCCAAAAACTTTCCCAGGAATAGTAGGTTTAAAGTGACATTTTCACAGATTTTGGCATTGCAGCTTGATACTAATAGTTTATATTGATAACTGTAAACATTAGATCAATAAAGCTCCAGTAAAAAAAAACAAAAATAAAATGAATGAAGAAAACGAAAGTAACCCTCAACTGGGCTCGAACCACTGACCCATGGAGTAAACGTCTAACGCTTAGACCACTCGGCCATCCGTGCTCATTCAATAAGAGATGTTATACGTTATTATATTAGCAATCCTCGTAGAGTCAACAAATATAACGACAAAAAACAGAACTCCCCAAATTATTCAATCGTTTCGCGTTGCAACGTTTTATAATTTTCAGGATTTTAAATCGTCAACAGATGCCCATAATGGATATTTTAGAACATGGTAAATGTTCAGTATTACTGTTTCCTCACAAATATGACAACTACAACGAAATTTGCGAATCCGAAAAAAAGATATTTTGTTAATTTACCATGACGTGAAAATGTCCCTTTTAAGAATCATTATGGAAGACAGTATAGTAGATTTGATAGGAATAATAGACCGGAATTTTCAAGATCCAAGACTGCAACGTCCTACATGGGTACACGGTGTTGTTAAAGAGACATTACTTGCAGGTACTGTAAGGCCTATTGGTCATATTGAGAGACGCTGCCCTGTTAAGAACCATTTAGTCCAACACACAAATAGACCAATTAATGCAGACAGAAGTTATGTTCGTCACGGCATTGTAGTTGTTAGATTCAACACTGCATGAAGCCCAGAATCAATTCGAATACCTGAAGAAAATGGTGTATGTGACCGAGACAGCCAAGAAGAGCGCATACAGTAACATGTGTTCGGACCCTTAGATGCTGCAATTCGAGCAACATGCTGCCACAAAGACACTTAGAGATAAGTTGGAGGCTGAAAAGCATGAGGCTGACAGAGCAAACTTACAACAGAACACAACAATGTGCTCCAAGCAATAGTACTAAGCTTGAAAAAACAAGCACCAGAACGAAACACAGGAATACGAAGAAAAACAATGTGCTTGTGTCGCGCGATATGATACAGAAACGCAGGGAAAAAAAGTAAAATACAGGCGGAATAAATGGAGATAGAAAAAGAAGACACCGAGAGATGAAATGAAGAACCAGTTAAAATTCTTTAAAGAAAATATGTTAGAGCTGAAACAACACTATTTACTTGAGAACAAGCAGCTGAAAGAGGACTGGATTATTTCACAGACGGCAGCTATCAACAGACTGACAGAAGGAATGTATCTGGAGAAGCAGGCATTCCTGTCAGCGATAGAAGGGAAACTGAAAGGGGCGCATGACAATAAATTACAAAGGCTCACAACCAAAGTCAATCGTCAGAAAGCGGCTGTGGAGCAGGAGAGGCGATCAATGAACGAGCGAGTGGTGGACCTTGAGAACAAATTGGTCGCCTGGTGAGAAAGCTGGTCACCACTGAATCAATCCTTGCGCAATCCGAAGAATCATACGTACTACAGCAAAAGGAGGTGAAGCGATTTCCGGAGATTATTGAGAGTACTGTGCCAAGTGTCATTCAACAGTTGAGGGAATTCATATCGAGTTAGAATAAACACAGCAAGGAGCTGAAACACAAGTATCAGAAGGAGATCAACTGTATAAGGAAGAAACATTATAACGAACTTGTTGAACCGAAAGGTTACACTCGAGTATTCGGCCGTGTGCGCGCACTGATCAATGAGGACGGAAGTTGTTCCCAGGCGGAGGACATCGTACCCTTGGACCAGGGCGATAGCAGGATGCTCTACATTAATAGAAAGGGACGCACGCAGAACGTCCTCTATGGATTACCGTGGACGAACTATTACGTAACCGCAAAACAATTCTTACGTGCCAACATTTATTGACACTTGTTAATTATGAACTCTTTATTTTGAGTGTTTAATTGTGTTTTGATAGAAATGATCTACACAGAATTTTCCGTTAATATTTTAAATAAAATCATTTTATTCATTTATTTGCTGTAAAAGGGAAGGGGAGGAATGTAATATGACATGTGAATTCTCCCCCCTTCATTCAAATTATAGCCCTTCAAATGCTAACTACTTTATACATGTATGTATATCCCTTAAGTAAATTAGTGAAAATATTGAATTATAATATGTTGTGTTCAATTGGTTATCAGTCACTTGTATAGTTTGTATTACGATATGCTAATATATGTCTATTATATAACTGTCATGTTTCATAGTTACACGGGAGACGTTTGTACGTCTCTGATTAGTAGCGAGACGGTATGTACGTCTCAGCTTGTAGTAAGACGTTAAGTAGTTGGAGCTCCATGGTGCTATCCTGAACGAGGATAATGTGCGGTATGTTTATAGAACGTTCGTAACAATTTAGGATCAAATTAAATAAATGACAGTTAAATTTTAGTTGATTAGTTCTTTATTATAGTTGATCACTTAAACGCCTCTTTAGGTGTAAGATTTAGGAACCCGGTCTATTACAATTATATAACTGTTACATAATGACAATTTACTTCCTTACGTTAGAGTTTCATCTACAATTATAGGCAACACTATAGCCCGTCGAAAAGTCTTCAGATGGGGTTTTATTCTCAATTTGTCATTGTGACACAAACTAATGTCAATTTTGTTTCATCGCACTTGGAAGACCCAAAAGACGACAATTTATTTAATCGAGCTTGATTGCGTTCAAATCACTTTGCCTAAGTGGGCTACTCATTTTAAATATATATTTATCTCCTAATTGATGTTGAAGGCGTTTTATTTTCGACAAAGCGGTTCTTCACTTGTATCAATGTCAGAAACACACCTGCTGATTTCGTTTTATCAAATAATTAATCCGACTCAATTGTTCAAGTATTTATTATCAGAGGGGGTAATCACGTGATAGCAAAGAATGGCGACGTCCATGCCGAGACAGTTCTTTTTCGCCGTTTATACCATTTATTACTTTTGTTTATATTTTAAATGACGCTCACTTTCCAGCCATATCAAAGAAAAGGTGATTAGCGGTTATTTCTTATTAAAATTCGCTTTAAATCTCGATTTTACTCCCCGCAAATTTTCTTAGCAGAGCGCTAATTAGGCCATCCCGCTAAAAAATTTCGCACCGAGTAAAGTATAGATATACAGCGAATATTATTATGAAATAAACGCCAGTAACTTTCTTGCTGATATGGCTGGAAAGTGAGCCGAATTAAAAAATAATAATACATGTAATAAAGTGTATAAAACGGCAGAAAATACCTTGCCTCGGCATGGACGTCGCCATCTTGATAATCACGTGATAACCCCTTCTGATTATAGCATTTCGTATAATATTTAGTGAGAATTTATAAGTATGTATTTCCTGGCGTTAATACTTGTAATAATATATAAAAAAAGTTTCGAACAAACACAATATTATACCAAACGAGTACAGCATTCACAAATCCATACGCAAGGCTTTTTTCAAGATTTGTCTTGAAACTAGTACATACGCACTCCAATCAGGTTAAAAATAGTTAAGTAATAGTTTTTATATTTGGCTTTTTATTATTTAAATTTAAGATCTTTTATTTCTAAAAAGTCTTAAGTTAACCTTTAATAATGTATTGATTGTTGCAAATAGCTATTGACGCTAAGAGTGTAATGCATTTGTATAATACGTATCGTTACTGTAAATAGTTAGTCCCTGAAGCGAATTCGATCGCGTGACGTCAACAAAACAGGATTGCGTTCACACTCAGTCTAAGCTAAAAATGATAAATACCAGTAAGCAACACATCAACTTAAAAAATCGAATCTAATAATGATATAAAGGTAACACACACTAAGAATGTAAAAATCATATATAACCTTAACCACACTAGTTGTAAACGTTTGTAACAAATGCTAACAATTCTGACTAATATTCACGATTTAAACTTTACGATGAAAACTTTGATGGCTCTGGAGCTTAATTTTAGCCACATTTTTTCTAAACATTATATTTTCTTACTAATACAAGTTATTATTTTTACACATATGCGTTAGCTACATATATCTATCCATGTGACCGAGATGTAAGTTGAAACTAACGCCATTATGGCGTGATGTTTCTAAAAATTAATGGACCTATACAACTGACTTGATATTATTTACCACTAGATGCTTGAGCTCAAATCCTCCCTTTTTCCATCCATATTGACACTGAACTCTAGAGAAGATCGGATATGGGATAAATCTATCCGCCGAAACAAAGTATAGGGACTGTAATTCAGAATGGAATTCCATCCATATCTCCGTCCGAAGACGGCACCTTGTCAAACGACCTTTTCCTTTACCTCTCAAAGTAAAACATTAGAACATCATGTTTTTTTTGTATATGATCTGAATTTGTGAATGTTAAATGTTTATTACCTCAATTTAAATAATGAGTGTTTAAGGTATACGCCTCTTGTAGCTTAGAATGTCTTCCACTTGATTGTGTTTGTTTTCATGGTACTACCGTCAAGTGTTGTGGTTTTGTTTTCAAGAAACAAAAATGATATTTTCATGAGCGCTTGCAATGAAAATAGTTAAAATATAGTTAATAGTTTGATTATTCGGTTCTTCACGTATCTGTTACGATGCGTTATAGCTGTACTAATTTTACATTGATTTTTAGTTTTAGTGTCACCAAATCAACATTACCGCGCCATATTGAATACCAATAAATGTTTTAGCATACACGTATACTTAACACATTGTGACAACGCACGGGTATTATTTATTTCGATTTTTAACATGTGAAACGCGTATCGAAAAAAGTAATAGTTGAACAAGTAATCGCATGTTTTATAAACATGTTAACCAGTTTCGTGTCAATTAATCAATTTATCATTTAGGAAAATAGCAAAAACGCTTCTGATTACAGAGGTCAATATCTTGTGTAATCAACATTTAAATATATCAATGTAACACATCTGCTGCGCCTCTGATTAATTCCGTTTGATTTCCCATTCCTCTTTGGCAGCTTAACGAAGTTCCAGTATCACAATACCAGTTTGTGCATGCGCATTATCCTGCTGTCTAATGCCGTCTTCATTAGAGAAATGTTGCCTAAAAGGTAAGATAACTGGCCTCAAAAAAACATTTATGTAGATGTGTGCATTCTTATTGCGCTCCGATATGGTATGCGGAGTATAATGTATTAAGGTTATTTCCTCTGCAGCATTGAACTCAACGGTGTGTGTGTTAAACCAACGTTTTTACTATAAAAAAATCAAGTAAATATGCAACTTTGTAAAAATGTTAATATCACCACTGAGCATTTGTGCTCGAGTGGCTTTTTCCACATCTTTGTCAAATCCGAGTAATCAAAATGAACATAAACCTTGCATTTTTCAAAGTATTAAGTATACTTTATACGGTCTGCTAGATACATCAATAATAGGACCGTTATGTCTTTTGAGCCGTAGAGAATCTAGACGAAATTGGCATTTATTAACCTTTACATGGTAATATAGGCTTTTGCTCACAATATGCGACGGTCACCAATTTTAAATGTCGATGAGTTTTTGTAAACAAGATTAAAATTGTCGAATATGTACGATGAAAGAATTTTCTAAAAAGAACAAATAATTTATTTCATTTCTTCATCTCAATTTATTCCGAAATGACAACGTCATAAACTTTGAAAGGTAGCCTGAGAAATGAGATTTGGATAGCACGAAATTGGATTATACTCTTGATTTCGAAATAACCTTTGTAAACAAAGAACGAGGTTCAGTGCCTCTGGTCTACAATCAGTCCCCTCAAGACATTGTCTGAAAGTCACTTTAGCTGAATATGTCGAACTATTGTGGGAAAAAAAAAGGTAGAGGCATTTAAAAATAATGAAGTGTCATGTTGCACGACAAGTGTTGTAAGACAAAAATATTAACTGCACTATTTTAAAATGCACTGCTATTTATCTTCATTATATGATTTTCTTTGTTCACAATACATTTGAAGCTGTAATTATTAAATTGGAAGTCAAACAACATTAAAGGTTAAGAAGTAGTATCTATGTATGCTAGTGAGATATAAACAAAGGAATTATTTCCCCATTATTATCTATTTATTAAGCATTCATAAAAATTCACCCATCACTTCTGTAACAAGCTCTAGACTCACCTTAAGTTGCCCGTGCCCGTGGGAACAACGCTCTGTAGCAAAAACGGGTTTATAAACAATTCAACAATTCAGTAAATTGTTGATATTAACTTCGTCGTTTGTTTTTGTTTTCAATTTGTCCTACTTTCCAAAGAAAGCACACTATTACGAGTCTACGAATTGCGGGACCCGGATGACCAACATTGACTTCGGTATTTCAGTTTGAATTACATTTTTTCATAAATTACTATACTTTGTGTATAATCGTTAATTTTCAAAAAAAAATAATTGACTGGTTCAAATAGTGTTATGTACGAACGAAGCCGTAAACATTGATCGTATAAAATGACTTGACGTAACGGTTTCATCAAGAACTTAGGTTACCAATTAGGTCTTTATAATCAGTTTATATGCCAGACATTAATGGGACGTTGTGGTTTATACTTCATACCTACGGACGTTCAGATTTGAAAATTGTACTTAGTTGCATTTCAGTGTATGCTTGTTATCCACTCAAAATACCATATTCTACCCTAGGTTGTCGCGAGTAAACTTACCTACCATCCGTAAGGAATAACACTGTACCTCTGTTAGAAACATGTAAGATGGCATATGATATGAATGCTTTGTCCTAAAAAAACTCAGTTTATTAAACTTTCCTCGCTGTCTTACAGGGATATCCTACAGCGTCCATTGTCATACATGTCACTAGAGTATCGTTTAATGAAAAAGGCCAGACAATTTTATTTCTCAATATATAGCTGAAAGAAGGACATACTTGCTTTTAAGATGTACGCACTCAGACATATTTTAAAAAAACGCACTTTATATAATGTAGCAGAGATTACTTACTATACATTGACCATACATATTCGAAATAATGAGAAGGTAATTCGATAAACATGTTATGTTGCATAGAACATTAATTCACAGTCTTTGCAATAACCCTTCTGCTAGCAGCTAATAACACCTATGTGCTTAAATGTTGAAATGATGGACGCTTAAACATGTAAATAGAATATTTGATTTTGATTTGTATTAAAAAGATATAATATCCTGAAGACCTGTGGAAAAATAACTCAATATATTTTTTTTTAAGTTCCTATTGTATGGGTCCATGAAGATTTATCGATGAATAAAGCTGCCTTAGGGCTGGTTAAATATTTGAAATGTTCACATGTCAATTGTTGACCAATTATGTCTTGCTATATCAATTGAACAATACGACACGCACTAAATATAGCACCTGTAATGAACACAGAAATGTAATTAGCATGTACAATCGAACTTCTAAAACATACCTAATGCCCCACGCAGACCGACAAAAACATAATAATACTCCAAGCCTTCAATTATCTCGAAATTAGGCTCAGGCTTAACGGATATATTATTCTTTATTTGACTCACCAGTTAACTCTGGCGGAACATGATTTAATGCCGGCGTCAAGAAAAAATTACAACGTATACGATTTCAGAAACATAATGTGCATGGGAGGCGGAAAACGACAACGGGCGAGGCATGGTATGGTATTGCGCAAGGGGGGGCTAGAGGGTTGAGGTTAGGGTTAGGGTTAGTGTTAGGAGTCGGGTTAGGGTTTGGGTTAGCCTAAACCCAACCCTAACCCTAACCCGACCCCTAACCCTAACCCTTACCCTAACCCTTTTTTGGGGTTATCACCCCTGACCATGCCTCGCCCGTTGTAGTTTTCCGCCTCCCAATGTGCATAGACGGTTGGACGAATTATTTTCATAGAGGATAATGTCTTAACCTTTTCATGACAATACGGCAATAAGGCTATAATAAGGGGTGCAGCAATAAGGCTTAAAAAGTATATCACTATACTGCGAAACGGTAAACAATTATTCTAATATGTATTTCATACGTTAATACATTTTAGATAAAAAGATAAAAACTCGAACAATAATAATTCAGTAGCATATATTAGTCGTTAGCCCCCCCCCCCCCCCGATTGTTAGAAACTGTACACAGTTACTTGTACATCATTGATGTAAAGACTGAACATTTAAATGAAAAGTAGTTTTTTAACACATTATGGCATTTTAATGCAGCCTTTATTTTCCAATTTCTTGCAGAAATACTGTTTTTGAAAAGTATGTTTTAAATGTTGTAGATTATCGCTACATTAAACAAATTTAATAGCTTCGATTGACTTTTATTTTAAATGATGTGTATTTAAATAAGTATAACACTTCTAATTTGTGTGCACCTTATAGTAGTTCAACCATAGTATACAAACAAAATAAAAAAACTAAGTGACGCCATTTTGTAGACATAAACATTTAACTGAACCCTATTTATCTAATAACGTCAACAACAATCGAATGCAAGCTTCTTGCTGCTTCACTTTTGACTGATATTCCATCAAAATGCACTAATTGATAATTTGGCAAGTTTGCCAGACTTCTTATCCTAAAATTTCGTTAGCCAACATGATAAATAAATATCAAATACGGCTTATCATCATAGAGTAAAATCATATTTTAACGTACACATTGTGAGTGCCGGGTCAAATGAATAATTCCGTGATTTGTAGGAAAACGTCTTGTATTAATATTGCTACCCAGCAAAACCCTTCCACGATATGATATATTGTTTAAATGTACCGATAGTTGCACCCCTATTTATATTATAAGCTTTGGTAATATTATGATAGTTATGGTTGTGGTTGTGATGAAAGTTATAATACCAAGGGTGGGTTGAAGTGGTGGCAGTATGTAGAAGTAGCTGAAGCAGCGAAAGGAGTAGACGATGTATATGTAGCAGTAGCCCTAGTGGAAGTTTTATGAGTAATAAAAATTGTAGTACATTATTAAAAACATCTTGCAAACAAGTATCAGTTATCAGTATAGTTCACAGTTTAAATCATGCGCCTCGGGCTGTATTTTTTCAGGAACCGAATCTGTCCTAGCAATACTACATAATGAATGACTAGACTTGCGGAAAAATCATTGTAGCACAAATATCAAATCATAGAATTATATTTCAAAACGCATCATGTTTATGTAGTAGTGTGATATTAAAATACATCAGCGTATTCATTTTTGTAAACTATTTAACGAGTTAGCAAGGCATGACAGATTTCATTTTAAAAAAGAAATACTTGTGCCCATATTTGTCGAACTAAATAAGAAAACTCTGATCCAAAGGCAGCTTTATGTGAGAAATAATGCAATATCCTGATTCGCATTGGAGAATTTTAAAAGAATTACAACTCATTGCCTCTCATGAAAAGACCTTCAGTCAAAGGTCAATCTCTTGTTTAAGTAATTAACAACAAATCACAATTAATAACGTTTAAAGAAATTCGTGTCAATTTTCCATGTGCTGCTTTTTCCCAATAATATGTATTGCGTTTGATGTGCGATCATATTTTAATTTGATTGCATTGTATAGTGCTTGAGATTTGAAACGAATCACACTTTTTCTGAAGGATGTCTGACTTGGTACTCTTTGGGGCACTGTAGTTTTGAGGAAAGCGTGCCTTTAGGAAAAAAAAGTCTGATAATCGTTTCGTTTTAATCTTATAATTTGTCTCTTCGGTGTTTCATCGGTTGCAAAATATTTTGTTTGAAGTGAAACATGAAGCTTAATGTTTGTTCCAAATCACTCCCAAAGTAAAAGATATAGAAGATTTTATTAGTTAATTTTGATTTTCGGCAACAATACTAGTGAATTTGAATATATATACTCATTTTTTCTTACTGATATAAATAAGAAAAAAATGACTAACCAAATATACTAAATGTGATGGTTCTCAAAAAAATGTATACAACGTTTTCAAAAGATTAACAAAAGCATAAATATTTTCTATGGCCAATTATGGTTAATTTTGATTTTGTAAAACAGATTTTTTCAAAAAATTAATATGTGATAAGTACCCTAAAACATAAATTTGATGTCAATGCTAATAAAAGCAAAATACAAAGGCAAACAACAACAACAAATACTTTATTGATTAAGACGTTAATGAAAATTAGATAATATTATCACACAATACTTTTTTAGAAAGAAAACCAAAAAAAACTAGTCATTTATAACTTAGAACTTACGTATAGAGGTTCTTAGAAAATAATTATAAAGAATATTTTTGTCTTATTGAACATAACTAATACGTATATTAGTTGAGACATTATATGTACACACATTATGTTATCATCAATTTTAAATTTCTGAATTTCTAAAATAAAACTCTCGGGTTATTGATTAGATTAATATAAAGCGCTCTGTAGTAAGAAGATGACAGACATACGCCAGCGGTATCAAGTTATGTAATAAGTTTGAAAATCGCATGTGTAGGCTTCGAGGGATAGATATGCAAACCGTTTTTGTTCGCAGTATATAATGTGTACCATTGCTATTTTGTCGTTTAAGTCAGGCAAGCAACAAATGACCATTCATATTTACACTTTACATTACAGAGAAAAACACACACAAATGAAACTGTGTTCACCGCCTTAAAAAGGTCCACGCAAACATTACATCGAGCTTTATATCGTTCTCAGGGCGACCACAAATTTATTGTGCTGTGCACACTTTTATATAATACCGGTGTTCTGTCTATGAAAGATACCTATGGTGGACGAGTATTTGGCAATAAAATATAGATTCCACAGCATTATGGAATGAACATATTGCCCCATATATCAATTGTTTCTCATTGAGCCGTTTGATTGTGATGCTTATATTAAATGACTACTAGAAAGCTTTATATTGTGTACGTGAACATATCATATCGTAATTGAAGTATATTTTTATCGTACACGCTATCGGCTAGTTTTCTGAGTAATACTGTACGCGGTAATGTATCTATTAAAGAGTGATAGCAGGTTGAATATAATGCTCATCTGCTACCAGACAAATGCAATACCTCAACTGATTAATATCAATCTGTTAATCTGAAAAACACATTTGTCATGAACTGCCAGACAATAGTGACAATGTAACTATGTCATTTAATTTCAGTCAATGCAATTACTGATTAGAGGCTGTTGATATAATATTAAATACTGAACGCACGGGTTTCACTGTATATATTAATTATTTATTCTGTATTACGATAAGAAAGGTCCGTTGAGTGTGTAAATGAATTGTAAATTAAATCAGTATGAAATCAGTTTCAAACAACCGTTTATATAATTAAAGATTTATGGCCTATAAGGACTAATTCGTGAATGTTTTAATGTTCACATCGGTAAAATGCTATGCTTCTAAGAGGAATTAAAAGGTAAACATGCTCATCGAGTAAAAGCTGTAAATTAATACACCAGAATCATATCATCACTTTTTTAGTAAATAACATACTTTTAAGATTTCATGACGTATAATAACAGCCTCATATTTTCTGGCAGAATGGATTTATTTTAATCGTAAATTTAATTTATTGTAAATATGTACATTCTAGTAATTAATTCACAAACCGATACTGTATTGTTCGAAATAATTCCACGTTGGCATACTTAGCTGAACAACATAGCATCCGTTCTAATTCCAGAAATAAAATTGGTCTACTTATGACAATATTTGAATTTCTTAGAATCTCATTATTCTTATCAACAAAATATCCATAGAATACTTATACACAAAATCATTTGCAATACAAGTGGTTTATTTTATAATAATATTTATAAACAAGCCAAAACCAGAGACAAAATAGTTTTTAATAGCATAATTACATACATGTTTATAATTTTGACTTAAATAGATCTTATTGAATGCAATGTCAATAATAAGCCAACGAGATGTAAACGCATGATAACAAAGTTTCGGCTTATATCAAATTCATCATTCCAAAGTCGCTTATAAAGAACGTAAATTCTGATGAAAGGCCTACAAGTTTTCACCTTAAATATTCGCAAATAATACACAGAAGCGTCCCGAATATAAGAACATTCATATCAGCTTGCAACACTGGTTGTAAGAAGCTTTGAGAATTGTATGCAATCGAAGACCACCTACTTGGAGGCCACGTGAAAGAATGAGAATCACTAATTATACACAGCTAGTTTACCCATATCTGGCTAGTGAACGAAAGCACTAGCTCCTGCATGTAAATGCAAATAACAAGCAATTGTACATCAAATAACAAACCATTGCTTGACACATCTCTGGCTAATGAATGAACGCACGAGCATCTTCATTAAATACAAAACACAAACAACTATTTGATGCATTACCGGTTCTTTTACCAAAGTACCAGCACCTGCAAACAATCACACATTACACAATAACAATAACAAGCACAAGAATACAAACCAGACACAACACTTTATCTTTAGATTTACAGTCTACTTACATATGTATGGCATATGACCGTACATCGTACGTAAATAAGTATAATCAATTATTTCTGACAAGTGATTTTGTTCATTATTCACATTTATATTGTTAAGACAAGATTACTTTATTTAAGTAAGAGAATGACTAAAGTCCCTAATAGATTGCGATGTTTTCGCTATCATATGAACTGATGACTATAACCATTGTTTTCAAAAAGAAATAAGGACTATGATATGAATATAAATGACATCTAAAGAGTTGAAAAAACGAAAACGATACAGCGTCATTTGCATACAAGTAAAATTGAAGCTGTGACAATTGTTTGTTACTGTAAATGACAATGGTATATTTAAATTCTGTGTTTTTACATATTCGAGTCATGTCGACCTTTGTTGTGTAAGAAAAAGACTATAGTCCTTCGAGTGGATTATGATGATTGAGCAATGCCATACAAATACAAAGTTTAAAAATAGACACCTTGTGTATAGAGCGCTTTCAAATGTATAGTCATGTGTAAAGGTTGATGCATGTGTTTGTATAGCATGGGTTATTATCTACGCTTTGAATACAAGTCATAGTCTTGTTAAAGCCTCACCTTTGAAAAATATAGTTTCAACATTTTTGTTGTTTCTGATATTGTTTAAAGTTTTTAATCTTTCAAACCGTGTACTTCTAATCAGTTATTTTTTAATAAGTATTGTCGACCAAACAAATTTCACTGGTTAAAAGAAGTCAACAGTCACTGAACTAATATACAATCATTTGAAATATATAAAAACTCAAATAATAATCTTAAATCATTATCACTTGATTTACAATACATTCACGAACATTTTTTTTATTCAATATCATACATACAATGTAAACATGTATATGATCATACAACATAGTGATTGTACAAAGCAATAAAGTTCAGACATGTTTTGCAAGATATGCTAATATATATTTTTTAGAGAGAAAAGAAAAGAAAAGAACAACAGAGGAATAGTTATGAAAAAAGATGAGTTGTATAAAGTCGAAAGAAAGCATACTGGACTTGTGTGTTTTATTGTATATTCACAATGATCTTGTCAGATTGAAAAATAAAAATAAAAAAATAAACAAAACTATTTTAGAAAGATAAACTGACATTAGAGTGAAATGTATATAAGTGGACAAAACATTATGAGAATTTAATCCGATTCCATTTTTGTTCAAAGATTTGTAATGTGTCATTACTGAGGGCTATTTCTTTCTCAATCTGGATTTTTAGTTTAAGACTATGGACAAAACAATTAAAATTTGGTACTTGTTTTTTGTACTTCATGTTAAAGATAAAATAATTCATCAATATAACAATAAAATTCACAATATTATTACAGTCTATTGATTTCAATAAGTTAATTCCGAAACTTACATTTAAGAAAGATAGTTTAACGTTTAGTTGCTGTTGTTCAAGAAAAGATATTATTTGATTCCAAATAGGCTGGATGTGTTTGCACTCCCAAAAATAAAAGGTTCTATAGTTTCAATGTTTTCACTGCAGAAGTCACACAGATTTGAGATAGATAATTTACATTTAAAGAGATATTTATTTGTAGCTATAATTCTATGGATGTATTTATATTAAAAATTTCTCAGTGTGCCTTCAATAGTTGCTTTATATGGCATGGTAAATATGTGTTTCCAATTAAGTTCATGTTCTCCAAAAAGGACTTGCCATTTATTTTGGATTTTGGAGTTTTCTGTAGGGTTTTTAACTTGTTGTGTATAAAATATTTTATTTGTTTTGTTTTTTCTTCCAAGTATGTTTTCTACAAATGTTGTTTGAGTACATGGTGTATTATTTGTATTTATTTCAGATTTAATATGTATGGGTATGCTTTGGATTAGTGTGTAGTACTTCAGAAAATTATTTGAAGGTATTCCGTATATGTAGCATATATCATCAAAAGAGTAGAAATCCTTAATTCTGTAGTCATATAATTGGTCGACATATTTAATGCTTCGTTCAAACCAATCTTTATAGAAAAACGTCTTATTGTTTGAAGTTATGTCTTTATTATTCCATAAAATTGTTTTACTGTTAGTTTTGGTTTCTAGGTTATGAGTGACATCACTCCATTCTAATAAAACATCAGATAGAAATATGTTTTCCTTTGCAATTTCATGTAAGATAGTATTGCTGGTGTTACATTCAAGTAGTAAGGCGTCACCATATTTTTTTAGGATTTTCTGGTAGAATAATTTCCATTTACTCGTATTGGTTTTATCTAGGTATCTTTTAGCCCAGCTGCATTTGATTGCATTCAAGAATGAGTAAATGTTCGTTAATTGGATTCCTTCATTTTCTACAGATTGAATTAACTGAGTTCGTTATATTTTATCAGGCTTACCGTCCCATATGAAATTAAATATTGCTGATTTTATATCGTTAATAATATCATTTGGTGGATTTGGGAGAACTGTTAATATATACATTAATTTAGGAAGTGCAAACGTTTTCAATACTGTGTTTTTTCCGATCAGTGTAAGTTTACGGTGATGCCATGATTTTAAGCAGTTTTTAAAATTCTGTAATTTAGGTAATATGTTTTTAAGAACTGTATCCTTTTCATTATTTGTGAAAGTAATTCCTAACGTTGTGGCTTCATCGGATGTCCAATTAAATTTCATTTCTTTTTTTATATAGGACATTACTTTGTTTTAATTTACCTACTCGTAGCACAGTACATTTACTTTTGTTTAGTTTAAGACCCGATGTCATTCCGTAAATGGTTAGTGACTCAATAAGGTAATGGAAAGAATCGTAATTGTCGTTTAAGATGTAAGTTGCATCGTCAGCAAATAGGGACTGTTTGATATCTTCATCAGGTTCTAGTGATATGCCTTTTATGTGTTTATTTGATTGGATGTGATGTGATAGGTACTCGATACAAATAATAAATAGCGATGATGAGAGTGGACATCCTTGTCGAACCCCTCGTTCGATGTTAAAACTGTTTGAAAAGAAGCCATTGTTAATGATTATACTGTTAATATCGGTATAGAATAGTTTGACCCATTGAATGAGACTTTCACCAAAGCTCATATTTTCTAAGCAAGAGAACATAAATGAATGATCAAGCGAATCGAATGCCTTTTCAAAGTCTGCAAAGAATATTAGACCAGGATTGTTTGAATTGTTGAAATAGTTTATGCATTCTTGGATAAGACGAACGTTTTCACCAATGTAAAGTCCTTTTATGAAACCAGATTGAGATTTTGAAATGATTGATGGTAATATTTTTTTATTCTGTTTGCTATACTTTTTGTTGCAATTTTATAATCATTGTTTAGTAAGCTAATTGGGCGCCAGTTTGATAAGGATTCTAAGTTTTTTCCAGGTTTTGGAATTAGTGATATTATACCTTGTTTTTGAAGCGTAGTTAGGTTTTTATAATTATATGAATGGTTTAGTGAATTAATTAAATGCGTTTTGATATCATTCCAAAATATTTTATAAAACTCAATGGTGATGCCATCAGATCCTGAACTTTTGTTATTTTGCATTTCTTTTAGTGCTAATCCACATTCATATTCATTTAGTAACCCGTCACACAATAGTTTTTCTTCTTGATTTAAAGTGTGATGTGTATTTTTAAAAAGGGTGTAATTTTCAACATGTTTTCGTTTATAGACGGTTTCGAAAAATAAACGTTGTTCTTCTAGTATTTGAGTTCTGTTTGTTATATCTTCGCCATTGACTACTAATTTGTGTACAGTTTTTTGTTCACTTCTACGTTTTTCGATGTTTGCGAAGTATTTTGTATTTTTTTCATTGTGTTCAACATGCTGTGCACGCGCTCTTAGTATTATTCCATTGAGATGTGTATGATAGATTCCATCTTATATTTGTTTTTTTAATGTTATTTCATTTTCAATGTCGGTGGTATCATTTGTGTTTGTTTGATGCAATTGTTTTTCAAGTGTTTCAATGGTTTTGATGGTTTCAGTTTCAAGTTTGTGTGTTTCTTTTTGTTTAAATGATGTGTATCTAATTGTTGCGTTACGTATATTTCCTTTAATTACTTCCCATAAGGTGTTTGGGTTTGCATCTTTGTTATTTTGAACTGTATTTAATATTTCCTGTTTTATTTGTGTTTTATATTGTGTATCTAATAAGATGCTGTTGTTAATTTTAAAATATCCTGGGTCTCTTTCAGGTGTATATTGTGCAGTTTAAGTTCAACTAGAGAGTGGTCAGTCATAAATCCTGGTTTTATGTTACATGTGTCAATAATGTTGCAAAGAGACTCGGATATTAAAAAATAGTCTAATCTACAAAATATTGTTGTGTTTGAGTGCCAGGTGAATTTGCTTTCGTTTGGATATATTGTATGCCAGATGTCTATCATATTGTACTTTTCAATTATGTTGTTTTAAATGTTTCTATTTTTAGGATGAGTATAAAGGTTTCCCTTCTTTATTTCTAATAATGGGTTAAGAACAGTATTGAAATCACCACCGACTATAATGTTTTTATCTTGGTTATCATTTATAAAGGATTGTAATGTTTCGTAAAAAGTGGAATCATCTATGTTAGGGCCGAAAACGTTGATTAATGTTAATTGTGTTTCGTGTATTTTAATATCTATACTTGCTTGTCTGCCAATTATTATTTCGTTAAAGTTATCGACTGTGATCCCTATATTATTTTTTATTAGAAAGGCGATGCCTTGTTTATTAGTATGTTGTCCACTGAGATAGATGTCTCCGTCCCATTCATCTTTTAATGTTTGTGCTAAAGTATGTGTCAAGTGACTTTCTTGTAATAGGCATATACTGTGTTTTTTTTTCGTCTAACCATTTGAAGATTTCTATGCGATAATATATAAATATTAGATTTATATTTCTTCTTTATTGTTTAGCCCTTTTACATTCAAAGTACATATTTTAATACTGTGAAGGGTGTTGTAAATGATAATTTGTGTGTGCTTGTCAAGTTAGTTTCAATTTTAAAACATGTCTAGTTGCTTTCTATTATGAGACATAAAATGTCCATACATGCAAACAAAAATAGACAACAAAAATTATGGATACAAGAGGATGAATATTCCCTAGAAATTAAGAAGTTAAAAGAAGTAATCACAAAGGTGAAAAGAAACCACAAAAAACGACTGGTCCCCAATGGAGACATGGGAAAAAAAAGCATTAGCATCATCTACGTATAGTGGATGGAAGCTAAAAAAACACACAATAAACCAAGAAAAACATAAAAGTAATAAAGACAATATGTGTAACGGCAGCTTGGCTGAACATTACAAAATAAACAGACATATGCAATCATTAAATAGTTAATTTCAGAACTATTTTTCGAAAAGTTATGTTCAAATAAAGTATCTTTCGTAGTCTTTTTAAGAGCAGATATCGATCACTATAATGTTATTAAAATTATTAAGTTGATTTAATTTTTAATAAACAATATGCATAATATTTTTTGTTGTCTCATTCCCTTTTTTTAAATGCAGATATAAGCTTTTACAATGTTATTAAGAAATGAATAGCTTTTTTTTATTTATATACGAAATCACTAAATGTACTTCGTTTAAAATTTTAATGGAAGGTTATTGTTATTTTCATGTGATCATAAGTGCATAACAATAACGTTTGCTTGACATAGAGCATTTACAAATTTATACTATAATAGTAGAATTAAATAAAAGATCTATTACGCGCTGGTTATGAGATTGTTGATTAAAACTTTGCACAATAAAGTTTGTAACAACGGATGTCAATCTGAGGCGGTAACAAATAGGATTATTTTTTCAAAGATTTATAGATTAATAGGAAGAAAAAACAACAATTAAGTTTTATACACTTGGATCAAAGATTTGGCAAATTAATACAAATATTTTTTTTTCCAAATGTTTTTAGATAAACATAGAAGAAAAAACAAATACGTTTCGTACCCATGGATAAAAGCACTATCACATTAATGAAAACGTATCTTTAGGATTAATATGTAATTGAATTACACATAAGTTTCAAACACTTTGATCAATCCCTTAACAAAAATAGTTGCGACTTCTATTTAGGATTAATATATGTAATTTTAGTACACATGCTTTTAAAGGTGATTTCTAAAACAGTTTTGCTTTTGTTACATAAACTTATAACATAAATCTATAACATAAACATAGCTAAGGTACTAGAGAGATATTGAATAAGACAGTGTAATTACATTTTACATCCAAATTTCACTCAACACTTAAAAACAACTTCATATGAAAGCGAAAATGAAGCAGGATTTTTGTTAGTATATTAATAAGGACTGCTATTTATAAAGTGTTAAATGAAAAAATAAAAGGATGATTTAAGTCTTCCACTTTTAATACCTTAAACAACTATACATTTCAAATTAACCTATTCAATGAAAATTATTGAATCGAAGGTATTAAAGTGCATAAGATATCTAGTAATTGGTAACACTGAATGACTGGGTATTGAGTTAAAATATGACAATAGCAGATGTATTTATATTTTGAAGCGTGTCCTGAACCCATCAAAAAAAGAGAGTCATGCTTAGTTACATAATCATATGAATGTTATTATTATTAAATATGTTTTAGTCTAAATTAAATAGTTTCATTGGATTCTTGTTACATGCATAATATGGAGTATCAAAATACAATTCTAGCACTATCATACATGAGGAATATATACATGTTGGACTATATGCACACAGAAAGGAAAAAAAACTGTATATATAACACACTAGTACAGATTTTTTTTTCTAAAATCAAGAAAAATCAAGGGTTATGCTAGCAGTGATAGCAATATTTATGTGCATAGTATATGGTATCAGCGTAAGAACTGATAATATGCAAAAAAAAGGTATGGATTCCATACATGAGGAATATATACATGTTGGACTATATGCACACAGAAAGGAAAAAATACTGTACATATAACACACTAATACAGATTTTTTTCTAAAATCAAGAAAAATCAAGGGTTATGCTAGCAGGGATAGCAATATTTATGTGCATAGTATATGGTATCAGCGTAAGTACTGATAAAATGCAAAAAAAGAAATGTATGGATTCCAACTAATTATAAGTAGAGCATATTAATGATCACAAAAACAAGTGCTCTAGCTTAAGAAATAAGAAAACGGTTTCCATATAATAAGTATCTGGAAAAAAGATTGGTTACGGTAATGTTGTATTACAAGCAATAAATAAAATATGAACCGGAACAAGTTGACATGATAAATAGATCATTAAACATATGTATTTTATTATTCACATTAAGACGTCACACTCAATAGCAACTGCTATTGTATACATAAACTGTTTGAAAGCACAATTATTTCAAAAGCATAGGGGAAAGTGTAGTGTTCTCAAAAACAGAAAGCATGAATATATGAAAAAAGGGCTATTTAAGAAAGAACACAATAAAATATTTACAGCCTTGGAAAAAGTAAAAGACAATATATAGCTATTATTGTGTTAAGATAGAACAATATTTCATATTATACTCTCCTTGTACAGGTAGAGCTTTCATTAATTATGTGTAATAAGTTCATCAATTTAACATACTCATTTTGAAGCGCGATATTTTTATAACAAGGGGCATAACTGTGTTAAAATAACAGCACAATGCATGTGCGTAGCTAGATTTTTATGCTACTTGATTAAAAGAGGTAGTGTTTAATTATCTCTTTCACATACTGTAACTTCAATGGTGTTGTGCAATATATTTTGATATTATTATTTTGGACGTTTTAAAGACAACAATCAATAATAATAGCTGGAAGGGCGCACGGGACCCCATTACATATGGGACCTTTTACAGACATTATTAGCGCAGGTAAACCATGTGAATAAAATGGAAATACAAGTTTTTTATGCACAGTTTCTATAGGCTATTTATTATTTATTTGATGCCACTCTGGTTAAAACCCGAGCGGGATTTTCTACACTCTCCGAATAGGATTTTTTCGGCCACGGCTTTTCCAACCAGTTTTTGAAATCCGGGTATTTTATCTGCGTTGCATGTTGATTGCCTTTAAACAACGCAAATATTTTGCCCTCAAAGGACCAAGCTTTTACAACGTCGCTGGGCTATTTCAGACGGACGGAAGCCAGCACTTCTGCATTCAGTATTGTTAGATCCTCGTTCGCGAAGATGCTAGACCCTTTGAATGCTTTTGCTTTCCGCAGAATGTCTATTTTGGTTTGTCGTCTGACGAACTTCACACTCACAGGTCTATTTGTATTGGGTTGAAATTTGCCTAGCCTGTGGGCTATGTCTATGTCCGTGGGCTCAATATGGATGCCCAGATGAGTATTTACAAGTGCAACGATTTTGTTTGTAACCGATATCGATGACTGACGGTCATGGTCTTCCGATACACCAGCTATTCTAAGATTGTTTCGACGACTGTATTGTTCGCTGTTGTTCGCGAACTCATCGTATTCACGAACATGTTATACAAGTTTAAGCATTACTTTTTCAGTATAAACATGTATGAAATGCATGTTTGCAAGAGCAGACTGTATCCCTACACCTCTCTCTAACCTTCATTATATATTAGGCATATCGTGACAATCAAACATTGACAATAATTGTTAAACTATACTATATCGCTTATCATAGTAGAATAGTAAATATCAAAATGATTTACAGTAATAAACAATCTACTATGCTGTCTCTATTAATTAGTTTAGGGTGACGCAGAGGTGAACTTAACGTGCTTCTGCTCATGGAATAATTAGAACGTTTAAACTCATTCACACTACTTACGTTGTACAAGATAATTTGCTTATGAAACAACTTATTTTGTAGAAAACGTTTTTTTTAAACGTATTAAAACGCGGGATCGACCATGTACGTTGTACAACGAAATAATTTCCTCTCGGAATCAAGGAATCAATTAATTAATATTTATGCGTTCTAAGGGCATTTAAAGAAAATGAATTTGTCATTGTTATATCATACGACATAATATCAGGTTATTGAATCATTATCAGGCTAAGAATGTCTGTTCAGCGATTTCCTAATCGCTTTCCCACGTATTATTACGCCAATATCTCGAGTACTGTACCTCGTTTCAATGAGTTAAAACAAACTTGAACACCCGTAAGCTTTTGATATGAGAACGAGATACCGTTGGTTTGCTGTGCTTATCACAACCAAAACACTACGCGCATGTAAAATAAACTGTTACACGGTGGGAATGCGATACCTTAGAACACACTTATAGATATTGTAAGGTGTACTATCGTCTTCTTTATAAACGCATGTTAACCATTTATCGCTTATTGCTTGTAAACTTTTATTTTATTTTGATACTGAAACACGAGTCAAATAGGAAGGGTTGAGAATAACCGTTTTTCGTCTTGATCTTATAAGTAAACTTAAATTCCAAAACGAATGTTCAGTTTTAATTGCATCTTCAACATAGGTGCATAGCTTACTGCATGACTTCTTAATCAAAACATATATTACATGAAGACTAGATAACAGTGCATTAAGGCATTTTGAAATAAAACGTTACAAGGTTTACCTTTTGAATGCGTTGATTTACAGCGAAATGCAAATTTAGTATCTCAAACATAGATTTGAAACAGCCACAATCACTATGTTAATGTTTCTGGTTCGTTGTAAAAGAATAAGTCAATGGTGCACTGCGTATTTAACGTACAACCTTCTGTAAACAACTGAATTGGGAATGACATCACATATTTTGCATGAGTCTAGCGTGATATGTATCAAAGAGTTTGGATGTTTTAACAGTTATTGTATAACTATTCATGTAATATTCTCATAACCAGTGATGTTGGTTATACCTTTGTTGCAGCAGTCTCAATTTTTCAGTGTAGCTCAATCAGTGTCGTCCATTATTAGTGTAAATCTCGTTCTGTTCCTTCTCCAGGTGCAATCCATTTCGTAATAATGCCATTCCAGTCGTTATGTTCGAATGACCAATTGAAATACTAAACAGTGAAGGTACACGTGCTGTATACACGCGTCCATAAATATGTATTAATTTAACAAAATATTGTACTTCAAAAAAAAACTTATTCAAAGTCTAAATGGCGTTCCTAAAATAATCCATATCAGTCGTTCTTCATTGCACAACGCAATTTCTTTGCTGAAACAATATTTATAAACAAAATTTACGATAGCAAGGAATTCAAAGCCACTAAGTATTTGAACAAAGGTAATACTGAAACTCAAAAATCATTATAAGAGTCGTCATTTGCGAATAACCAGTTACCTTAGAGACATAGATCAGAAAGATTAAAGATTGTATATGACAGTTTGATGCCATCTGAATGTGTTATTTTATTACAGGTAACATGAAGATTCATTATGTGTGATACATATAAATGTGAACAACGTCATTACGCCATTGACATTAGGAGACATTGTATGAAAAAAATAAACACTTTACCGTAAATGCAAAATCTGTCCGAATTTCAGTATAATCCCCCTAAAGTAAAATAGTGTATACATATTTTAAATAATTTATTTCAACAAAGTTTCAGACTGATGATATATATTAAATGTTTAGAAATATACATTAATAACTAAATCATGTGTTACGTTTTACACACAGAGGGTTCTCGGCAATTAAGTTTGAATAGATTTCAATATTATTTTAATATGAATACGGGAAACTGTTGCCAAATATAATGTTTTAGCAAGAAATTTGTATCCGCTTAATATTGCTACGTCAGTCCACCATGCATGTATCAAGACAATTTAACGTTTATTCTATACAAAAATATTTTTCGGATAAATAAAAGTGTGCTGATATTTATGTCGATGTCCAACTAATACATTGCTTGTGCAAAGATAAACATCTAACGGATTACTTTGTCTTCAAATTGAATACAACTTGTAGGCACAGTTAAGAAAATGTTAATTCAATAAGATAGACCCTACCACAACTCTCAGTTTTGCAAACTACATTGCCTAGCATAGAAGAATAATCGATTGAGTCGAGATATGGCTGTATATTTCATTGACATATTTAATTGGAACAATTTGATCCACATACAATCAATGACTTTACCATTTTAATTGTTGAATTATGAATTGCATTATGATTCTTAGATTTTAAAAATTGTGTGCTTGATCATTAAAACACACAACAAAATGTGTGTTTATGGCACTTGTAACTTTTGCGTCAAGGAAATTAAATAAATTATTGTTATCAGTTTCATCAATAATTAACAAAATGTGTCATTTTCCTGTTTAAAAACATGTACACCATTTAAACACTTAACTTGGTTATTTATATCACAGAGATCTCAAATACTCGTGTGAATGTTAAAGTCGAGCGTATAATTATCCACATTTACGTGCCAAAAAATTATTCGGAAGTTTTAACAGTAAATGGAAATTAACTGCTTACTACTGCATGACACTATTTGGGGCTCCCGTCCACATAATTCCGTTTACTAACACACATTCTCAAAATCCTCATGATGTTTAAGTTTGCAATGTATAACATTGCGGTCAATAATACATTAATAAGTCATTGCTAGAAATGCGCAAAACTTTATATTGATTTTAGAAAACTTAGAAATATTTAACGTGATTTTTTAGAAATCATACACTGAAGCCTTCAAATACATACACGGAGGGCTTTTCGGATAATATCTGAAATTCGCTGAAAGTCGTTGGCATGAATGCAATCTCCTGGAAGTCCAGAAATGGTGTTTTGAACCCAGGTCAGTGTTTCTACAATTGACTGACCATCACCACGAAAGAACCTCTGTTTTATTTCGTCGCTTTCTACATGCAAACGACCGTCGTCCTCCTGCCATCTTTGGACTAATCCTCTGTAAACCGAAATTGTATTTAAACTTTATATAATAACTGACTCTTTTGTTTATTAATATTATAATGTTCTCATCATATATGTGTATTCCAAATCTAGTATGTGCCAAGTTACTTTTAGTTGTAAAACGCAAACTTATCTTAAATTAAATCTTAAATGTATGGTGGTTACAATGGTCATTCTAAACACAAAAGAAATAATAGCAAGCAAAAACAAATAGTTTCAGTGGACTTGATGTGAGTTAAGTGATTTTTAGCCGGCATATACTTGTGTTGATGTATTGTTTTATAGCAACATGTGTATATTTTATCAAATTATGTACCATTATCATATATTGAATGACCGTTTAGTGTAACGAGTACGTATTAATTTTCGTATTATGCGAAAAATAATGTCATCGAACTAAGCCTAAAGCATCTTAAGTGATAGGGTTGTTTATCAATTGTAGACATACAGTACGGTGAGGATTGAAGGGCGGAACAGTTTAGGCAACATTTATCAAATTAGTACTAAAACGTCGTATAATAAGATTGTTTTCAAATAAATAGCAAGTTCAAAATCTGTGATAATTATAAAAATACAACTTTCACTTCAAGAAGAGTTAACACTGGGATATGAACTGTTTTACCTGTAAGTTTCGTAGTCACTTTCGCTTAATTGATCTAAGCTCCTCATTGTTATCTTCGTTTTCCTTAAAATATTTCATAACATATCTTCAATCAAAACATTTCTGTTAATTTTAACAAATATGTAAGACATATTACGATTCATACTGTACTAGCACTGCAAAATATAAATTTATTAAAATATTACAACATCAAAATATAAAACAAATTTAATATACTTACGACAACCGTGTCTCCAATATCGATATGCATGTGTTTCTTTTCACCACTTCTGCGCCTAAGAATTCAATCCTAAAAAAGTATCCGTGTTATTAATGCATAAAGTAATTAAAATAAACGCAAGATTAATACAACATTAGACACCAAATTGCAGAATGGTGTTGCTTGCTAACGTATTATGTGTACATAACGTCAATGGCGTAGAAAATAAGACAAAGTGCTATTAATTCTTACTAATTTTGGACTAAGCACTAAATATAAACACCCGACACCTGATTTTCAAACAATCGTTAAATAAAAACTGTAACGTACCGATTTTCTAGCGCACGTTTCTCGCGAAGATTAGCTGCATCTACGTTTCTGAAACACAGTATCAACAGACAAGCAATATATAACTGTACACAGATAAAAATTGTATCCAGATATCAAAGTTCAATTAATTGAAGCCTATTTCTTTGCGCTCGAGTTTATCGAAAGGAATTGTATTATAGATGCACTGTAAAGTCATTTTCCTTGAAAGAACCTGTACTTGATGTTTTAGAAAAGATCCTGAGAACGTTCTCCAACTGGGGAACGAGTCCGAGGCCTCCTAGCCTTAAGTTGGAACCATATCAATTACGACATTACGAATATTACCGGAACTGTATTTTTTCATACACTAAATACAGTAGTCTCAATTTGATAAATATAAATAAGTTATACCTTAGCTGTTTCATTAAATATATATATACCTTAGTGATGCCTGCAATTCACTGCGCTTCGTTTCAAGCTGACTTATCTCTGTTGTCATTTCGTCAATAGTCTTCGTTAGTATTCCTTCACTTATCACTATTTGTTTCTTTGCAGCTTCAATTTCTTGTCGAAGTATATGTCTTAAATGCAAATTTGCGTTATAGTTATAGTTAAGGGGTAGGCCATGGTAAAGGTGACAAGTATACTAGGATGGTTGCATAAGATCATAAGATGTGACAAAACACTCATCATGTTAAGAAATGTCAAGGCAAATAAAAGCAAGTTACTAACATTCTTCCGCGATGCTCAGCTTCCTGAAGTTGGATTCTCAAGGTGGCTACCTCTGTGTCTTTAGCCTTTTGCATCTCTTTCCTATTTTTATTAAGATACACATATATCCAATATGTAAAACTTGTTTGATACTTTGCAATTCGTAATGAAAGGTTCACAGAAATAAAATTAAAACATCACAAAAACGTGATATAACATGCCTTACATCCGATTTGTATTCGTTATGTGTTACATCAATATCATTTACACTACAGTACTTTTTATTATATTGTTTGCAATGGCGATTGACCTACATGCAATCTTTGAACTTGTCTTTTTGAAAGAGATTTTCCTGCTTGAGTTTCTCAAGTAAACGCATCTGTTCCTTCAATTGGATTGTTGCATTTTCTGTGTCACTGGTACGCCTGCAATTATATCGCTTTGTCATTGTAAACATTTAAAATCTCAGTATTCACCTGTGTTATGTATAGCTACTGTAGCCATTTCTGCACATATTGTGTTATGTTCTTATGATTCAAAAGAATTGGCTCAATTAAAAAATGTATTGTTTGATTAATAAATAAATTGTTATTGTAGAAGTTAAGTTGTTTCATTAGTTGCAATCAAACCTTGCATTGTTTATTATTGATATCGTTAATAAGTTGGGATTTAATGTATGCACACCAATTTGATTTACCATTGAGAAATGACGTGTGCTATCGCTAAATAGCTTAAATTATACTTAGTAATATCCACATGAACTTTTCATTTTTAAATAAGTAGTGCTATGTAAGGAACTTACATTACCGAATTCCAACGTTCTTCGTTTTCGCTCATTTTTCTGTCTAGCATTTCTTTATTTTGATGAAGTTCTTTCATGTTTTGGCTGATAGTTTGTTCCCTGTAATTAGAGTAGTATAATGCGAGTTATATCATATAATTCTACGTAGCACCTAATCGGATATGGCGACTTTAAAACATATACATAATATATATATATATATATATATATATATATATATATATATATATATATATATATATATATATATTACCGTAGCAAGTGCGATTTAAACTCACTAATGATTTATATCATATGGACGGGCAATATAATGTTAATTGATTTTAGCGAAAACACTAAAAAATATATGTTTAAACTCGCGTCATGTTTCTCAAAACAACGATGTAAACAGTTACTATACCTCATTGTATTTTTGCGAACATTCAATTATTAACATATGATTCTTTTGATAATATGTTTTCATAAAAAGGCGTTTTCCAATAAATGTTAATAACACAGTTTGGTTACGGAAACATACATAAGCATAAATATTTACTACGTACATTTTTTCCACTTTGTGAAGTTCTTCCCTGGTTAAAAAAAACAGAAACAAGTTATCAAAGTACAGTATGTCAAAACAGAAAAAGTCATTATACATCGATGTGACATTTTAAAGTTTAAATTAAAATTAACGCCTTGAAAACAACGCTCAGTAGCCACACAAAATAAACATATGTTTAAGTCTAATTAATTTAATTAAATAAAGGTATAAACGATGTACTTCTTTCGCGTTTTCGAGGTAATGCTTAAAATGTAATCAATTGTTAGCATAATAAGTTAAGGAAGGCAATTTTCATATATATATGTGACATGTAGATACATTCATGTATCAAATTAAGTATATACTTACTGCTGCTGTTGCCGGATTTGTTTTTCAAGGTTATCCAGACCGTTTGCAATCTCGTCATTTTTAGCTGTGATAGTTTCAACGGATGTCTTCATTTCACGATTGTCATTTCGAAATTTGTCTTCTAAGACACCACTAACAAAAAATAACAATGGCAAATTAAGTAATGTCATGCGGCTACATTTTAAATTTATACAATATAAGCTTCACATTCGGATTTTGTATATTAAGCTTATTAATTTGTTCGAATTTGTTTTAATTGGCACGGAACAATAACATTCATTTGATCTTCATCTCATAGTTTGTGTTTGCGGTTGACGGGTGTATATCTTATACCTATTAGCATCGTTGTATAAGGTGAATACCTTATATTGTTATTTATTGTAGTATATTGTCGTGTTACAGTTTTCTTATTCAAGTGAATTAATCTTGTCTAACACTTACATTTGTTGTTGAACCTCCGTTACATGTTTGCGTATTTCGCTCTCAAATGATATTTTGACTTCCCCGTGTATCGGTTGCTGCTCATTTTCTAGCATCGGTTCCATTCGATTGTTAATAATTTCAAAATTATTATTTTAAGGGTTGCTTATTTTGTCTACAAAATCCTGATTTTGTGGAATGCTTGTGTTGTCTAAATCAGTTTTAGGAAACGTGATTTCTTTCAAATCGTTTATTTTATCTGCACGTTCAAATGTCGACGCAACAGCTAGACTGGAAACTCCATCAGCACCAATATGCTGGTCTACAAACGTTCTTGCAGATTGGTTGTCCGATTCAGTGACAGCTAATGTATCATTAGGTATCTCACATATTTGGGTTTCTTCTATCGCTGGCTCAACAAAAGCACTGGCCGACGTTTCACAAAGTGACATGAGTGTATCAGCTTCCGTAAATTTATGCTGATCAACCTTTTCCCGACCCCCAACTGCCTCAGGATCTAATGACTCCAACTCGTCTTCTTCTTGTTTTTCAGGGAGTAATTCCATGCCCACCATTCTTTTACTAACCGTATTTTCATGGGTACTGTTTGCAGTTTCAACGGAACGTGTGTCATCCTTGTCCTCTTGGATAAGTGTTTTTTCTTCATTTAAATTTGACTCCATGGCAAACTTGTAGATCTATAGATGATTTGCATAATAAATATTGAGTTTATTATAAGTATTTTACACGCGAAAAAGCATAAATTGATGAAATTCAATCGGTTATAATAATTGAATTCTAAATGTAATGACGTTAACTAAAGGATTCAAACAGGGTTTGTTTTTTCATGACAATTAGTGATTGTTTGTGAATGTGTTAGGTTTTTTACAGGGAAGCGCTATCGTAAAGGCAAAGTTTGTTTGAGGCCCCACGCTCCCCGGATGCGCATTTGTTTGACAGACTAATTTTTCTTCAAATATATGCCGTATCTGTAAGTAAGGTTGAAAACAAACTACACTTACAAGGCAAATAAGCAGTTTTTAACCACTGTTTAATGACACGGAATCACAAAAAAGTGGTTTTATTATGTTACATTATATATGAACTTAAAACTTACAGCGACTACCCAATAATTAAAACTGCATAGCACAACATGCGTTAAAATGGGTTAACATATTTGAATACAATATCAATAATTGCTTTATATGAAATAAGCTTTATAAATATGCTGAATCTGTAACTCAGATCAGAAATGTGTTAATATATAAAGTACAGTCCATAATTAAAGCCGATAACAATACTTTGGAATTAAACTAAAAGTAGAACTGAAGTGCTCTCCCTTACAAATCATAATCCGTTGAACGAATGTATTGAAAATTATTTGTTCATTTTAGCGTTTGTGGCAAAAGTAGCAAAACACTGCATTTTTTAAGACAAACTGTCTCATTCCCAGCGCTAAAACAGTCTGCTATAATAAGCTGCCCTGCACTGTGAATGTGTGGAAAATTATCAACATTTAATTTTAATTCGCGACTTAAATAGATAAATCACTGATATGTACAAATTATAACCAGTTCAATAACAATCACAAATCAAAGACTAAAGAAAATATATCAAATCGTTATTGTCCTTTTTTACAGAGTAATGAGCCTTCAGATTTAATGTTAACACTGTTTGGAGGACAGTTGTTTGCATAACGTATCTTTTATAGATAACACCTTAACCGAAGCATATTGATCACGACAGATATCTAGTCAAGAACAAATTTCAAAACTTAAAACAAACCTCTTCAAATCTTATCTGTTACGAGTCTAATAAGAGATTTTCAGTAAAAAAATAAAGGGACAATACAGTAATCTATTTCCTAAAAAATTAATATCTTTTAAAAAGCATGTATTTATGGTTTCTTTACACGTATAGCTCTTTTAACATTTAAGCAGAATTATAAATCTAATTCCCTACGATTAGCGAGCGCGGACAATAAAAAATTAGTATTAAAAATTTTATGAATAAAACTTAATTAAATACCGCTTTAAGAACGTGAGTTATCGATAACTAGACTTGAGTAGAACGATTTTTAGTTAGGCTATTTCTGTAGGCTCAAATGGAATTGTATTGTTAAGAATTTACTTGTAAACTTTTTAAAAGCTTTCTGATTGAAAAGACGGAATATGGATTGCTTTAATGCATTTGGATGATGATATATATCTGAATGCCCGTTTAAATATGTATATAAAAGCTTTTAAATATGTATGTAGAAGAAATTAAGTCGTGTTATCAAATAATCAAACTGATAGCACATACGTAAAACAAATATAATCACAGTGCATTCAAGTTTATTTAAAATATACCTATTTTTAATTAAACGAATTTACATTTTGCTTTTGAGGTAAATATTCGGCAAGTTCAATGCAGTTATACACAGTGTACAGTTTCACGTGTTTTGTCGAAGTTAATCGAACGGAACGACACAGATTTTGGTCTCGATCAAGTAATGATACTGACGTAATAAAACCAAGTTAAACAACTATATTAAGATAAAATATTTGTTGTGCATATACTTTTTATATAACTATTTCCACTTACATACTTTAGAAATAAAATATTAAAAGACTTATCAACTAAGTAAATATCCTCCATTAATTGTTCTCAAAACACTTTAGACAACGCTATTATTTTCAAATATAAGCAGCGATCAATATTTGGAGGCACGCAATATTTACATAGCGTCATGCAAGCTTGTGAAACACTACAACACGTGAAGACAGATCTATAAATAGTTAACATGACCTGGCTTCTAACAAATAATAACCGTGGTATAATGAAATCCTATAACCATCTCTAATTCTTCAACGGACTCAACTCTCGATTGTGAGTAAGCTCAAACTTAATTGTGATATTTAATGCGTGCAATTATTTTATTAACCTAGTTCGTTAACGTCTTAAAATATAGATGTATTTCAAACTTAATTGCGATATTTAACGCATGCTCTTATTTTATTTACCTAGTTCGTTAACGTCTTAAAATATTGATGTGTTTCAAACTTAATTGTGATATTTAATGCATGCTCTTATTTTATTTTACTAATTCGTTATCGTCTTAAAATATTGATATAGTTACTATTTATGGTATTCTAATTATAAGAATACCGGAAAATTATATAATGGATGCATAATGTTCCGAGGATGCACTTTAATTTTAAGTTGAATATAATTTTATTACGTTTTATATACGCGTCTTCAATGTACTTGTACACCAGGCTAATATCTTATTGTATTTCATACGATTGTATTGTTACAATTTGTAAGCGCATGTTTGTTTGTGTTTCAGGAAACAGCTGAAACAACTGGAAGCTGAATCATCAAAGCAAATTCTTGAGCAAATACGTTTCGTTGAGGCTGATTCTGATAAGCAATATGGACGTTTGAGTGGAATCATTACCGGGATAAATGGCAACAAGTTGGTTTGTTAAATATGTATATACGGCAATCATGAAAATATACAGAATATGCATGTATTGCTTATGTAACTGATCTTATGTACAATAAGATGTTTAAATAATATATTTTGATATAGAACGGAAATGGAAGCTGGAATTCAAGCCATTAATTCAGCACACGACGAGGTCATGAGTATCACGATGAAGTCGCAGAAAACACTGGTGACTTACGAACAGGTTGAAGAATCCATTAAACAGTTGTAGGTGGTTTTATATTTCAGTTTAATGAGATTAACGTGTATGTACCAATTTTACAGGCAAACAATTAGGTTAAAAAAGTACCAATAAAGATTTGAATCCGTCAGATTAAATGTTGATCGTTTCGTATCCTGTGTATTTGAATAGATAATGTATAGAAATTGTGCTGTTATTTTTTCACCATTTTAAGGACCATGGGTTGTAAGGATCTACACGATAGGATAAACGAATACCAACAAAGGGAAGACATATGGATTCTTGATTGGTACGTCTATACGCGTATAATTAAACTGTGTATGAACTTGTGAATTTTTGTTTGGTTTACCGAATTATAGCGGTTGTATACGGATCCACTTAATGAGTTAATTATAGCTCCTTGTTACAGTTCAGCACAATTGGAACTGATTGATTTGATAACAGAGCACGGAAAAGAACTTGAACGTGTGCGAGATGAGCTTAACCAGACAGACATGCAGTGCAGACAGGCATGGTAAATTTTTTAATCTTGAGGCTGTTTCAGTGTAAATCCAATCACGAGCTATTTAAAACTATTGTAGAAACATATTTTACATGCATTTGAATGACCTCAACGAATTAAAAAAAAAATCAGCTGTACCCGTATCTGACATTTGTTTCAGTGACCAATTTAAAGCAGGAACATGGCGAGATTTTTCGAACATACATGAGCACAGTGAGGAGCAAAGGTGTGACTTCAGTGCATCCCTTATATGTTAAATTAACAACATGCATAAAGAGAAAAACATATATTGTTCACAGTACGTGTTAATATCTATCTCTATCAATATCTATCAATATCTATTTATCTATCTATCTATCTTCTATCTATCTATCTATTTATCTATCTATCTCTCTATCTCTCTATCTATCTATCTATCTATCTATCTATCTATCTATCTATCTATCTATCTATCTATCTATCTATCTATCTATCTATCTATCTATCTATCTATCTATCTATCTATCTCTCTTTCTATATATATATATATTACAAAAGGGCTGCACGCAAATAATCAGAGTACATTGGCATTGTCTTGTGTTGTTGTTTTTTTTTGTTTTCTATCATCGTAAATCACAGAAAAGAATGGAAGAAAAACGCCGAGTGTCAGTTGGAGCAATGGAAACAGATTGGAGAAAGTATAAGGATGCAAAAGATTACAGACCACGTTATGTGAGTCAAGTGCGAAATGTCTAGTTCATCTAAATTGCCAACAAAATGTACCACTGTATTAATTATTTGATTACCGTTTATGTAAAAATAATAATTTGCACGCATTATTTTTCAGTCGGTTAATAGTAAGTTTTAACTTTAATATTGAACCATTGGACTATTTTCAACTTAAGCAGTGCATGTTTGAGCGATTTAAATTACTTACCTTGATTTAAAACCGCATAATGTTTGCATTGACAGCGATCTGTTCAGATTAGATCCACAAGCAAGAGAAGAATATAAAGCGATCATGGAAGAAAGAGAGAAGTAAAAATATAAAATTTTTATGATGAAAACTGAAGGCACGCGTTTGTACTAGCATTAATTCGCATTATATTGAATGCAAAACATTTATAAAGTTAAAACTGTTGATACTTATTTGTCATGTCACATTTGCTAATTTGGTTATATTGTATTCTTTCAGGATATGTGAGGAAGGTCAAGACGTTTAAGACATTGCATACAGGCGGAAATTAGTTACTTGCTTTATGGGTAATTACACCTTACTTAATAACAATTCGATATCAATAATAAACATTATTCATTAGTGTTGGAAAAATACAAAGCAGTAATGCTTTCATAAAAAAACTCATATAGACTTCCCTTTCTTTTCAGCGCATTTATTGATGATTTACGCAAGCGCGAGCAAGAATTAAGGGATCAGAGTCCAGTGGAATCGTATGACGGCTGCAGAATTATATGAGTGTTGGAACAAACTATAACCGCAGTTTTATGTTTAAATAAAACCGCGCTTTACATGTTCATAACCGCGGTTATAAATAAATAACAGATGTATAACTTTATAAACAAAGATTTACTTAAGTTTTGAGGGTGAATGTATTTGAACTGTTGGCTTAAACGGTCCGGCACATACGTCAACGAAAATTCACTTGCTACATCGACATATCCGTGACAAAATAAAGAAATAGAGTTTTGATAATTGGTATTCTACCATCAAGTTATAAATAACATGTCATTATTTAAAAGGCTGTACATGAGACTAATTATATTCTAATAAAAATAAACTTACACGTATGTTTTCGTAATGTAAATTCATAAACAATTTTAAAAAGAATCATTTCGTTCTTAAATATTGTCCAATGATTTTATTGCACAGTATAATTTAGACGATAATACTGATAATTGTGGTGATGCTGAGAATAATTATAACAATACTTATGTCATTTAACGTGATTGGTGTATTGCGTTCAAACCTATTATGTTTTGTTAATGCTATTAAAGTAAAATATATATAATGTATAGCCACAACACATACAGAGACTTCTTCAGAACATTAAACACACTTTAGTGTCCTTGGTCCGATATTGAACGTATATATTAACTAAACTGACTTGTGTTTGTGTGTGTACATATTGCGCTTTAAACTCTTTCACAAATTAAACGGCAAAGGTACCCTAACTTGAATAATAAAGCATTTTAAGAGAACATTAATACCAGCTGATATAATATGAGCAATAAAAGCAAAACATTCAAAGCTGTGACCTAATAACATGTAATGATAGATAGTTATCACGCATTAATTAATACTAGCGAGTATTTCTTCCAATTGCATATCCTCATTGTGTTTTCGTTTGTGAACAATGTAATATATATGTAGGATTATTTGTAAAATACAATTGAATCTCAGTGTGATTTCAAGACTTGTATACACCAATCGCTGTGTCAGGACGAGTATAACAACATGGCGACAGATATTGTAAACACATGTTTTAAAAGTTTTGTACAAAAATATATTTGACCAGTCTGATCAGATTAGAGTAATAAGTCATTACCTAGAAATAATTTCAATAGTTATGTCATTCCGTTTCAAAGTTGCGAGGTAACTTAGTTCTATCTTTTGTCAAAGCCACATTCATGCGTGCAAATTCGAATTCATTTAAAAATAATAAGGTGTATTGAATTCGCCAGACCGGGATTTCCCAGTCTGATATCATGTTCCGCGTAATCAATAAATCAACGGCTCTTCATCGCGTTGGGCAATCAGTAAATATTGCAGTATATTGAGCGCAATCATCCACATGCATAATGTCATTCTACTGTTTGTCAAGCTTTTGAAACGACGAAACATTGACCTACTTAACACTATGTTTATGTGGTATCGAACCTTGATATAGTTTATCTGCAAACAATCTCGTAAATATGCGGCAATATGATTATCATACTGTCTGCATAAGTATGTTTGCTTATATAAAGGGACGTAATACACCGAATAGAAAATTTAAATGCAAGAGTGCGTTTTCCCTTTTTCGATTTTAAGAGGAATATCGGTCGTATTTCTCCTCCGAAATAGAGACGAGCATTAATACAATGCATATTCCCCGTTTAACTTGTATATATATTTAAGTAATTGTGATATTGTAAAGAACTTTTTTATGAAAAATACACTTATAACGATTGTCTTCTAAGTCCTATTTTCCGGCCCCCGCAAAAGGATAATGTAAATAGACCGATGTTTTATACTGTGAAGTTATACGTTCATACTATTTCAACTGTATTGATTTAGCAATAGGTAATAATTCTTGAGTGGAAAAGCGTCGAGAAATAAAAATGATATGCAATTCTACTACGATGTTCGCTTATGTACAAAAGATCTAATACGAATCATACTTATAGTACTAATGGTGTTCATATAGTTTGTTGCATTCTTATCTTAATATTTAATTTGATACATGACAATGTTAGAGAATGGTGAACTCAGTACACTCATTGCATGTGAAATTAATGTTGGTATCAAATTTAAAAATCCCATATAAGGACTCATTCCAGACTTGACAAATGATGCTCACTTGATATAAGAAAAGTTGCGACCCATTGCATCCTAACTATACTCTAATCATGATTTAACATTTAGTCGTACATATAGAAGCCTTACTGCCTTCATTCATATTTGTATCTCTACATTGTATTATAAAATTGTGTGTTTTGATTTCATTGTACGTATATGATTCCTGTGTTTATTTGTATTAAAATTATGCAATTACAATTCTAAACATACACTCGCTGGGAAATATGCGTATATACAAAGCACGAACTTTACCGCGACCGATAACTTTTATGTGATATTTAATAGCAAAGAGCTTCTGATTATTGTGTTGCATAGCATTCAGGGTCAATGCGTGACAGCCGGATATTGAAGAAAAGTGGAGTGATACAACGGTTTGAGCGTGCTTGAACATGTTGGAGGTGAACACAAATATCGGGACAGTGGCTATTTATGCTGGCCGTGATAGATAACTATTTGTTCAAAGTTTAACAGTCCTCGTTCAAAGACATTATTAAAAGGACTTAAAGAGTAGTATAGTTAATTTTCGACAGCTGTCACGGTTATTTATTGAAATCCTTTGTATATCTTATAAACAAAAAATTCCAACATTATAATTGGCAATTATGTACTACACACCATTTATCTGCAGCTTTTTATTTACAATAGGTAAGGTTAGGTTAAAGATAATATTCCGATAATGCAATATTTTACAATGAATAAAACGTTTATTAGCGTAAATTAACCATATCGAGTGATTAAATAATGAAAAGGAAACACAGCAATTTGACTAAATAAAGACTATATTGACAAATTAAGTACACATTATTGTGCTATATTGAATATGTTCATTAAGGGCCTGGGAATAATGTTTAATTAAAACATATTCACTGAACATCATTTATCCATGGAGATGTGAAGATTTCATCAATAATAACGACTGGCATCGATGTTTCACTATAATCGTTACATAGAAGGAAAATTTCAGACAGATCAAATTCATCCTCATTTTGTCACTCTGAATGTGCATTTTCTCGTCTGGCAATAACTGCAACGATTTTTCTTTGCCTTCGAGCAGGATTCTCAAAGAACGGATGCTTTTTATCTGAGTTAATTATGAACCAGTGTAGGTTGACATACTATCCCGTGACCGAGCTACATGTTGTCCTGCATTTTTCTTCAACATTGTTTGTTTAGTTTAAGTGACATTATTTGCAAATTCGATAAAGTAAGCTGGTCTGCAAAGATTGACAGTGAATACCATATGGTTTAACTCTGGACACTCCTGTTGATCTAGGAATAATGTCTACAAATTTGAGAGCTTGTGTCACAAACAATGAAGGGAATTTATAAGAATCTGCATATGCTCTTTCTAAAGAGTCATTCATCCATTGATGGTTGATTTGGATTGGAGAATGGAAGATTATCGAAGGTAAAACCTCGTACTTTGTCGCAATATTTTAAGTCCAGACATTTCACAATTTGAGTGAAATATTGGCTGGTGCGAACGTGATTGTCAGACCATTCCTATCTTTCAATGTCAGCCTTGCTGCATCCTATTCATATTTATTAGGGTTAAAGCATTCTGCAATTGTTGAATATTGGTCAACAAACCCATCCAACAAGAGTTCAGCCAAAGTTTCATCTATAAACTGGCATAATGTTTATATGTCAATATGATACCAGACAGTGTTCTGCTCAACGGAGCAATTCGACGTTCCGCGATATTAAAATACTTCTTCCTGGTGCATTGGTTGCAATTAATAAGGCATAAAGATTATTTTGAGCGAACCGATGGAATGCAACTTCAATGCTTTTTTGAAAGCGAGGAATGTCGTCTGGCCCTCCATCAACTGTAAAACAACAATAGGCTTGATCACCTTGTCTTTTCACCGATTGTTATTGCAACATATTCGTCCAAAGCCAATAGTCTTTAAAAGCCTTTCAAAAGCAGAAGATGAACAATTTTTCCCTGATGGTATTGCAATGAATGCTTCTACCCAAATAGCTTACAACTTCCGGTTTTCCAAGTCAATTTTTTTCAAAGTAAATTCCAGCATAAACTGATAGAATTAGTGTGTGTTTAGCTTCAAAACTTCAATCATGGGATGGAAAATGTTTCAATGTGGCGGTCCAGAACTTATAATGGCTGACCTTAAATCCATCATGTGCTTGTGCAGCTGACCCATGTAATGCGATGTCGACAATTGCTTTGAGAAACAATAGTTGATCACGTTCAATTGCATGACTACTATTTTTCTTTCTCTTATATTTAAAAGATTTCTTAGTTCAGGAATATCTATACATATCCTTGCCAAAGTTTATTTCTTTCTCAACCTGGCGTTTAGCTGTCTTTCATCACTTTCCGTTTTGAGTTTTTCTACATCTTCAGGCTTCGATATTATTGATGTAGATGGATTGCTTTGAAGATTTCCATATGAAATTTCCTAACCAAGTGATGATTTTGTTGGAACGTCTGGCACACTTAATGTTTGAAGTAAAGCGTCTGGTTTCGATGCTAAGCCTTGTTTCGCCTTGAGGTAAGTATTGTTCCTTTTTGCTTCTTTTGCAATTGCATCATATTCTCTAAAAACTGATTCTTCTTTTTCAAATACATTTTCATAAGACTTTATTATTTTTCATGAATGTTGGATTGCTGCAGAGGGCAGGTATTATTTATCCATGAGTTAAAGTGTAATAAAAACTTAAGTTTAATTTAGATTTTCTTTCAAGCCTTTACCAACGAAAAAATAGAACATCCTTTAAATTAGTATGTCATGTAATAATGAATTTCGCTTGTGGAAACTGTGGCTATCAAATAAGCCAGCCCAGACAAATAAACATAACCATTTTCCTAACCCTGTAAACCTTATGATACTATCCATAACCCCTCGGATAGTGACATGTGTCCCTAAACGCTTTGAAAGTGACGGAAAATCAACTTTTATCTCGGATTTAAGGTACTTACAACCGCTAGTGGATATGAAAGTTAAAAAGAAGCGTGTACTTTTAATTTAATATACGATGACAAATAAAAGTTTGTATCCATCAGATAAAAAAAACAGCTCGGTGTCATATATTTTAAAGAATAAAGTAATATAATTGTTTATAAGTTCATGATAATAATGATAAAAGTATACAATATAACTTCGAAATTATTATATGTATGGCTTAAATTCGACTGTATTATACGTGTCGCGCTTCGCGCTCTCTAGGGCCTTTATTAGTAACTAGGTGGTTGCTAGCATAGTGGAACAAAGAAGGTTTTAATGTGTTTACGACCCCCCCTCCACCCTCTCACACATATATTTCATGGGCATAATAAAAACAAAAAATGGTTACAATAAAGCAGCATATTAATCTAAACTAAAATGTCTGCATCAAAACAAAAAGTTAACATAGAACACAAATAAAATAATTTGATTCTACTGGGGTTCGAACCTTGGACCTCTCACATGTGAAGCGAGCGTGTAACCACTACACTACGGAACCGCTTTTAAAATCACATTCTAACTAAGATATTGAGGTAGTGGGAGCATAATTGGTACTTTTCCAGAAACACTCTTTGTTATTATTTCCAAAAAGTAAATTGTATATCACAACTAATTGCAAAATGTTTAAACTTTTTACCAGCCGGTTAACTTTTTATACTTGGTTGAATACACATACCCCTTGACTCGGTTGGGCGTTTTCTATGGATTTACCCTATATCCAAAATATATAGTTTTTTGTTATGGAATATACATATATTTTGACAATTAACTTAATAAACGTACTCGACGAGATTTTGTTAGTAGATACAGAATTAAATCAAAGCGCTGTAGTCGCTGAAGGCCTGGGGCTAGGTTTAGTGTGACGTAAATTGCATTTAGGATGTTTTGTCCAAATTTCTCCCTTTGTCTGAATTTATACGGATTGACCCTAGCGGTTGAGTGCAGAAGCTCAGAGACTGCAAGAAAAGACAATAATTGTGTAGATACTACAGTGTACATAGACGGTGGAGGACAAAACGATACTGGTTGTGGGAACGATAACCTTTTGTTCAACTCTACAGATCTGGTAGAGGTTCGTTTTCATAGGCGGTGAAGATATACAACAACAACATGGCCGCAAAAAACTGTTATTGTTGACTTCAAATAAATACCTTTCAATAGCCTAAAATAGTTTTCTATTACATAATTAACAGATCAGGAAAACACTCATACTTCCTTTGTAATGTGTATACAAAAGAAAATCCACTTAAGCCCAAGTCTCACTTTTGCCGGTAGAGCCCCGGTCCATCCCGGTTAGCTAACGCCGGTCGACCGGTGAGGACCGGGATGATTCGTAGCGTCGACATTTTTTAACGCAGTCACACTTTTTCCCGGTGCCGCCCCGGTTGAAGCAGGTCAACAGCCCGGCAGAGTCCCGGTAAACCCGGACTGGCTACGGTTTATCCCGGTCAAGCCCCGGTTGTCGCCGGCAGTGCCCCGGTGAAAGCCGGCAGCGTCCCGGCATAGCCCCGGTTGTCGCCGGTAGTGCCCCGGCGGAGCCCAGGTATACCGTAACACCGCCGGCACTCCCCGTGACTATACCGGCATCAGACCACGGCAAAGCTACCGCAACGCCCCGGTAATGCCCCGGCGGAGCCCCGGTGAATGCCGGTGGCATTCCGGCAGAGCGCCGGTTTTCTTATGAACCGTAGCTATACCGGTACTCTAACGGCATTCATTTAAATGAAAGAAAAGACCATTGTATGACAAAGTTAACGCTTTCTGCGCAGATTGAGGGTGTTGACATGTTGATTTTCTCTTCTTTCTTCGCATATTTCTAAGTATTGTGGTATTCTGCATTGATCATTAAAGTTTAAATACAATTCACCGTACAATATTTATTTTTTTTGACATTTTTAGTTTTTAACCCCCCCCCCCCAAATTTTTTTCCTCCATAATTTGTGAACCATTTATTAATAAAATTCACACTCATTCATCCAAATGTTGAACAAACAACACTTTTTTAATATGTGTTAATAGATAAATGCATAATATATACAAATATGATAGTTTATGACATTTGACAAAAGGAATAAAAAAAACAAGGGCTGTTTGTAAAACATGCATGCCCCCCATATGGCTGTCAGTTGTAGTGGCAGCCATTGTGTGAATACGTTTTTTGTCACTGTGACCTTGACCTTTAACCTAGTGACCTGAAAATTAATAGGGGTCATCTGCCAGTCATGATCAATGTTCCTATGAAGTTTCATGATTCTAGGCCTAAGCATTCTTGAGTTATCATCTGGAAACCATTTTACTGTTTCGAGTCACTGTGACCTTGACCTTTGACCTTGTGACCAGAAAATCAATAAGGATCATCTGCCAGTCATGATCAATGTTCCAATGAAGTTTCATGATACTAGGCGTAAGCATTCTTGAGTTATCATCCGGAAACCATTTTACTGTTTCGAGTCATTGTGACCTTGACCTTTGACCTAGTGACCTGAAAATCAATAGGGGTCATCTGCCAGTCATGATCAATGTACCTATGAAGTTTCATGATCATAAGCCTAAGCATTCTTGAGTTATCATCCTGAAACCATTTTACTCTTTCGAGTCGCTGTGACCTTGACCTTTGACCTAGTGACCTGAAAATCAATATGGGTCATCTGCCAGTCAATATCAATGTTCCTATGAAGTTTCATGATCCTAGTCTCAAGCATTCTTGAGTTATCATCCGAAAACCATTTTACTATTTCGAGTAACTGAGACCTTGACCTTTGACCTAGTGACCTGAAAATCAATAGGGTTCATCTGCCAGTCAATATCAATGTATCGATAAAGTTTCATGATCCTAGGCCTAAGCGTTCTTGAGTTATCATCCGGAAACATCTGGTGGACGGACCGACCGACGGACCGACCGACATGTGCAAAACAATATACCCTCTTTTCTTCGAAGGGGGGGGCATAAAAATTAACAAACGAATGATGTCATCATCCTTCGAAAACGAGAATAATTGCGATCTCTAGTCACGAGTCTTTTTTTAAATAAATTGTCAAACAAGAGCTGTCACCATAGGATGACATATGCCCCCTATAAACGCTTTGATAGAAGTTATAGCATTTTTCGAAACCAAAACGCAGATTTCGAAACCTAAACGCGGACCCTAAGTTCAAGGTCAAGGTCACAGGGGTCAAAATGTTTGTGCGTATGGAAAGGCCTTGTCCATATAAACATGCATACCAAATATGAAGGTTATATCTCAAGGGACATAGAAGTTATGAGCATTTTTCAAAACCTAAACGCAGATTTTGAAACCTAAACTCAGACCCTAAGTTCAAGGTCAAGGTCACAGGGGTCAAAACATGTGTGCGTATGGAAAGGCCTTGTTCATATACACATGCATACCAAATATGAAGGCTTTATCTCAAGGGACATAGAATTTATGAGCATTTTTCGAAACGTAAACGCAAAGTGTGACGGAAAGACGGACAGACGGACAGTCTTCGAAAGGGGGCATAAAAAAAAACATGGCAAAAGGAAATTACAATCTTCGAACATAGAAATCATCTACAATGTATGCTTGAATGAAAAAAAAAGAAAACAAGGGCTGTCAGAGGACAGCGCGCTCGACTATTCGAGTGCTTGACAGTATAACATAAGCCATCATGGGGAAATTGTTCAAATTGTTCAATACGGTCAAGGTTATAGTATAGGTATATTTTCAACAATCTATTGAACATTTGTAAAGACATAAAACAAACTAATAAGATTTTTTTTTAAGTTTGATAGCAATAGCTTGGGTGGGATGTTTGGATGGTCCTTCAAAAATAAAGTAAATAAATATTTGTTGTTGTTTTTTTAACCATGTTTCAAACAAAAAAATATTTTTGGGGGGTTGGGTAGGGGGGGGGGGTTGAGCTGGGGTATAATGTGGGGTGTAGTCATTTATTAGACAATCTTTCAACAATATAAAAGGGAAACAAAATCTTTTTTTTTGGGGGGGGGGCGGGGGTGCAGGGATTCTGGGTTGGGGCGTGGGGTATTGTTATTCAGTTACTAAGACAAAAAGGGCCATAATTCTTACAAAATGCTTGATACAGTTGTCTGCTCTTGTTTATAGATTGGGTCATGTTAGTAAAGAAGTTTGCAAAATATGAAAGCAAAAGGTCAAGGGACATTGCAAATATTTGAGGTGGTACGCAAACTTGAACATAGATTTATCAATAATATGCATATTATAAGTGAAAAAGGGCCATAATTCATACAAAATGCTTGATACAGTTGTCTGCTCTTGTTTAAAGGTTGGGGTCATGTTAGTAAAGAAGTATGCAAAATATTAAAGCAATGAGTCAAGGGACATAGGAAATATTTGGGGTGGTACGCACACTTTAACATTAATAATATACATATTCTAAGTGAACAAAGGGCCATAATTCTTACAAAATGCTTAATACAGTTGTCTGCTCTTGTTTATAGGTTGGGGTCATGTTGGTTAAGAAGTATGCAAAATATTTAAGCAATATGTCAAGGCACATAGGAAATATTTGGGGTGGTACGCAAACTTTAACATTTGAACGCTCACACCGACGCCGGGGTGAGTAGGATAGCTTTACTATATATATTTCATATATAATAGGCTTTATAATAATAAGCTAAAAATGGGGGTCACCAGTGAAAACGAAAAGTTCCCGCTTTACAATCAATGTTACCCCCCTTTTCCAGAAACGCCATACTGAATTTGAAATTTTTATATGTGAGCTTAATGTTCAAAAGTTATAATAAATAGATAAAAAAAGAGGAAAAGCCTATAATAAACTCATAAACATATAAACATACATACATCTCATATATCATGTGTGAGATGGAACCTACTCAGTGCAGTAAGATTTGCTAACCTAGTTTGAAATTGCACGTGAAATGCGTTCTTCTATAAATAAGACTTGGAAATGTTACAGGGAAATAAGAACATTAATAATTAAGTTACAAGGCACATTTAATCATTCAATCAAACACGTTTAAAGGAAAATAGATTTATCAATTTATCAATGACTAGTGATACTAGTGATATTAAACATTTAACTTATTATGACAAACAAAACAAATACATGAGTGTCATGGTAGTTCTTTGCAGAACTTCGACAGGTTGGAATAAGTGTCTCCAAAAGACACTTGGCATTGGTGACCCTGGGCTGACCGTCAGAGTTATTCATTATAAAAATGTTCTTGAGACCATCGCGTTCAAAGATAATTTGAAGATGCATAAGGTTGAGTCCAGAGCCAGCTATAATATTTATGTTGTTGCAGCATTGAACACATGACTGCAAACAAGAACACTCAGTGACTGCAAGTTCCTAGCTTTTTTACGGGTTGAATTTGAGTCCATAATCTGTCTGGTTTCATTTTCCTCCTGCACAGGTAATCAGCATACAATGTATCACTAAAAAGACAACACCATTGTTCCTTTGAAGTTGATATTTGACTAGTACATGTAGTTATATTCAGGCAGGTTCATAAGAACTTCAATAAGTTTCAGTCGAACAAAATTATGCATAATTTCAAATTGTGTATGAATAATTTTAACCATTTTTATTTATTAAAATAAAAATATTTGGTCTTTTCTTATGAATTTGGCTTCAATAAGCCTTCTCAAAGTTGTTTCTATAAACTGACAACATTTTATTCATGTTATTAAACAAAACAATCATATACAGATGTCAAAGCACTTGTATAGGAGTAAGAACTGACATTAGTGTTTCATGAGAAGTGTGTCATAATCCATTATGATATGCGTCATCGTTTTTATTTGTTCAGACATTCACGACATAGCATGTCATTACTAGTATTTTATATGATACACCCTTTTAAACTGGATTAATAAGTAAGTTTAAACACCACATATATACATTCTTCATCTAAATGATAATACCAAATACATGTATTATCCCTACTGGATATGAAACTGACTATTAACGTTACATTTTATTTATTACTTAAAACATTGGTTCTACATTAACAATCACATAAATCAGTGAAATACCGACTTCGTTTCCATCTAATAAGCCTGTCTGCTATAAAGGAGATAATTGAAACTTGATGAATGTATGCCCTTCCCGCATGTATTTCCATTTTCTTTAAGTTCAATTGATCATTGGAACATACAGTGTTGACAAAAAGTAATTAACCGTTCCTGGACCACCAATGTTGTTGATCATTGCTGAAAAGATAATAAATATGCAGCATTTTAATTTGAATAACCATAATACATAATTTAGGTGATCACACAAGTAGCAGTCATTGCCATATCATTTTCAGAATAGTAATTTTAGTATTTTGGACATAATATACTTTTTTGTTGTTTGTTTGAGGAAAACATCATTACTTGGTCATAAAATTTAAATATGCTGTCCTTGATTTCCATGCATTTACAACACAACTTTTTCCTTACATGGCATATTTTCTTTTTCAAAATGAAAGCAAATATGAGCCTCATTATGTGGTAAAAATCACTGACAGGGTGCACTTTTCCTGCAAAATCTACTTTACTCCAATTATGAATAATGAAACTGCTATACTTGAAAAAAAAATATTGCATAATCCGTGTACCTTCCTGTTCCGAGCTTTTTGCTGATAGCAAAACAAGGCATTCCTTTCTTGAAAAGTTGATGACTCTTCTTTACGTGATGGGTTTTGCCGTACGATAACCCGTTTACATGGCTACAGTCATCACACAAGCATAAATCCACTTTATCCCATTTTACTGCTCACCAACAATATTAAATTTTGTAAGTGACACGGGTTCTAAATGTTATTCTTCACAGTGGTCAAAATTTTCCAGCGCTTGACATTCGTATTTCCAGGAATCGTTTTCTTCATAAATATCAACACTGCCATGTATAAGTTACGTTTATCATTAACTCCAGTCACATTAATATGAACAATAATAACACTTTTATTAATCTTTCTCTTTCAATATAGCAAATTGCTTTTGCTTTAAACGACCCACTCTGTCAGGTCCAATGTCGGCCATATTTGTTGTCATTGTATTTAGCGGATCCTACATTTAGTATTTCATAGCGTATTTATAGAATATTCGTAGTTTTCCGCACATTCCCGGATAACGTTCGGAGTGACGGATATGTACGACAGAAGGCGATATTGCACGAAGTTCATTAGAGTGCTAATACCTTAAAAAATGTGTCGGAAAAAATTCTTCTTACTGTCTCCGTAGACACTCGTATATTTTCGGCCTAGACCGTCAAGTGAGGAACTTATTCTCGCATGAATATGCAAACAATTATAAAAACTATGTCGAACCCAATGCTTAGCAATTTTGCTTCAATAATTTGTTTACACGTTTTATGACACTGTCATGTTATTTAGTGATGTTCTGTATTTACAATGCGGGTTTTTGAGAACTTCTTTGCAGGGACTTATTTGTTTGTATAGGTCACTTTTCTTTGATTGCGCATGAATGACCGCCAAGTGGTAAATCGGACTTTTAGGAATTCATTCATTCGTGGTTGTTTTGGCAGCCAGACAATTCTGACTGTCTCAGAAATTTGTATCATTACTATGGCCTAAGGGCTTCGCCCCAGGCCAAAAAGTGTCATAAAAGATAATTGTGCCTTTGATGTCCAATAATATATGCACTTATCTGGATAAAATGGAAAAAAACGACAACAAATGGTTCAGTGACAAGAAATTTTAATTACGTTTTATGTCACTTGTAGTGTGATAAAATGCATATATTGTACATATTTATTTAACACAACATATTTTCTACACACTGAATGAATTTCAGGAAGTTTTACCACTCCTATCTCAAGAAATTTTACTTTGAGTATGCCTACCCCAATTCATTTTCACGCAATGAATTCAAGTATAAATTTGTATATCACTTCTTTTTAGGGGTTTTCTAGTTGCTTATTAAAAGCTACAGTTATAAACCATGACATTTGAAGAAATTTAGCTAAGTTTGAATTAATATTGATACAATAATACATTAACAAGAGCACCGCATAACGGGTGCACGCTCGGCTGAGAAAGCTTGTCAGAATTTATTTTTTTTAAAGGTCAGTGACCTTGACCTTTGACCTAGTGACCCAAAATGGGTGTGGCATGTAGAACTCATCAGGGTGCATCTACATATGAAGTTTCAAAGTTGTAGGTGGAAGTACTGTGATGTTAGAGGCAAAGTTAAAGTTTTATATTAGAGGTCACAGTGACCTTGACCTTTGACCTAGTGACCAAAAAATGGGTGTGGTGTGTAGAACTCATCAAGGTGCATGTACATATGAAGTTTCAAAGTTGTAGGCGGAAGCACTATGATGTTAGAGGCAAAGTTAAAGTTTTATATTAGAGGTCACAGTGACCTTGACCTTTGACCTAGTGACCAAAAAATGGGTGTGGTGTGTAGAACTCATCAAGGTGCATGTGCATATGAAGTTTCAAAGTTGTAGGCGGAAGCACTATGATGTTAGAGGCAAAGTTAAAGTTTTATATTAGAGGTCACAGTGACCTTGACCTTTGACCTAGTGACCGAAAAATGGGAGTGGCGTGTAAAACTCATCAAGGTGCATGTACATATGAAGTTTCAAAGTTGTAGGTGGAAGCACTGTGATGTTAGAGGCAAAGTTAAAGTTTTATATTACAGGTCGCAATGACCTTGACCTTTGACCTAGTGACCCAAAAATGGATCTGGCATGTAGAAGTCATCAAGGTGCATGTACATATCAAGTTTCAAAGTTGTAGGTGGAAGCACTATGATGTTAGAGGCGAAGTTAAAGTTTTATATTAGAGGTCGCAGTGACCTTGACCTTTGACCTAGTGACCCAAAAATGGGTGTGGCGTGTAGAGGTCATCAAGGTGCATGTACATAAGAAGTTTCAAAGTTGTAGGTGGAAGCACTATGATGTTAGAGGCAAAGTTAAAGTTTTATATTAGAGGTCCCAGTGATCTTGACCTTTGATCTAGTGACCCAAAAATGGGTGTGGCGTGTAGAAGTCATCAAGCTGCATGTACATATGAAGTTTCAAAGTTGTAGGTGGAAGCACCATAATGTTAGAGGCAAAGTTAAAGTTTTATATTAGAGGTCACAGTGACCTTGACCTTTGACCTAGTGACCAAAAATGGGTGTGGCGTGTAGAAGTCATCAAGGTGCATGTACATATGAAGTTTTAAAGTTGTAGGTGGAAGCACTATGATGTTAGAGGCAAAGTTAAAGTTTTATATTAGAGGTCACAGTGATCTTGACCTTTGACCTAGTGACCCAAAAATGGGTGTGGCGTGTAGAACTCATCAAGGTGCATGTACATATGAAGTTTCAAAGTTATAGGTGGAAGCACTTTAATTTTAAAATGTAAATTGCCAATGTAAAGGTTTTAGCAAGACGGCGGACGGCGGACGACGAGGAGGCTATGACAATACCTCGGGTTTTCTCCGAAAACAGCCGAGCTTAAAATGATTATTACATTAAACATAATGTAGATCTATATGTTGATTATTGCATGTGCTACATGAAAACAATCTGTTTAAGTAAATACTGTTTAAAGGGAATTTTTTAATATTACCAACAGTTTTAGAAGTATTGTTATATTCTTGCTAAAAACAGGCCCACGCATCATGCAATGTGTTCTGCAGATATTGATTTGAGCCGCATTCTGATAAAACGGGGTTTAATGCTTAGGCTAATCACGGACGGCACTTTTTCGCCTAAAATGGATTTTTGCTAATTAGAGATTTCCTTTAAACAAAAACAACAATAAAAGCGGAAAGCGTCGTCCATGATTAGTCTGTGTAGACTGCACATGCTATTTTGGGATGACACTTTAGGCAAATGCGTTAAACTCCCTTTTTTGTGACTTTTGGTAGTCCCTCATTTTTTTTTAGCAATGAAAGTATTCCTAAAGTCATCCTCTCCGGAACTAGAAAATATGGCTTTCAAATGACACAAGGCCAGTCCATATCCCGCAATGTTTTCAGCTGTTGGTCGCTTTAGAGTTCCTCTATGCAACAGCACGTCTAACAATCTAATGTTCTTTGCCTTTAAGGCTTTTCGTGACTTAAACAAACTGAATTATGGATTGCAGTTACAGTAAAGATGTGGGCCATATTGTCAGTAATCTTACATGTTTTAAGCAAAGATCCTAGTGCTTCAACATCATCAGGAGCACTGTGGGCGTTGCAGGTTGCCTGGAGAACACGTTCACTAGATCTTCCTGTTTGTGTGACTGTCAAGGATACGATTTTTGAAAACCGGCAAAGAGTCAACAAACCTGCTTACACAATTAAAAAACGTTTCAAAACAGTGTGTGTTCAGCAATGCACTAACGTTTCAAAACAGTGTATATTCAGCAATGCACTAACCAAAACCGGAAAATCAAACCTGCGCCCATTATGAGCAACAAAAATGGCTCTGGGAAACTTTGCAAGCCACATCATACAATCATGTAGAGAAGTTTTAATTGATACACTATCAACACTTCCACCATTTACACGCATTATGCCATGATCATCAACAGAGATGTCAATCACTTTCTGAGCTTCGGAAGAAATTGGCACTGTTGTCTTCACATATGTCGAGAACTTAAAACCCGTCTTCAAATGCACAGCAGCATTCTGAGTAATATTAGGCATTACTGTACCTCGAACTGAAATACAAAATTAAATTCACACAATGCTTATTTCATGAATTTTATAATTCCCCTTTAAGTTTTATTCTGACGCCTTATATGATCGTTGGTTATGAGAAAAATCAATTTTCAGCACAACAAGCACATTACATATTGATAAGTCGTTGAACTCAAATTATCGCTTGTGAAAAGAATTCACCATATATATGAATAGCTCATAATTTTAATATACCTATGCTCCTTCATAAGATTTATTACTAAAAGTAATGAATTTATTTATAAAAAAAATGTAATATTTGGAATAGCTTTTAATATTTATAATAACAATCACAAATATTTTTAATAATGTGCCTGCCCTGGGGTTCTAACCAAAAATCTTTAAAAAAATGTAATTTTACCAAACTATGAAAACAGTGTCTATAATAAAACAATTATTATTAATATGTTTCATGTTCATCTGGAATAGAAAATAAGAAGGCAATTGTACAATGATTAAACATTGATAGAAATGGCAGGTTGAAAAATGAAGACACGCATACCTGTTCCAAGCTTGGTATTTACGTCAAAGCATGGCATTCCCCTGATCTTGAGATGGTGCTGCTTTCCATAAGCAACACGGTTGACTTTTCTACAGTCAGGATTTTCACAAACAACGTACAAATAACCCCTGAGGCCATTTTGTAGTTCGCCAACAATGTTATATATTGTCAAAGGAATGGGACACAGATTACAAAACTGACCATACTGTTATTTGTTTAGCAAAACCTCCAGCTCAACGAGTCAATCAATCTTCTTCCATCCCCCAACCCACTTCTGCTTACTCTTTTCACGCCATTTAGCAAATGCGAAAAGCTTTTACGTGAGTCATTTTCCCACAAATCGCCATCGCAGAGCTCGGTAAATGAATAATTGTTATCGAACACAACGTTGTCGATCGGTGTTTGCTTCTTTTTCGATTTTGCAAATCGCTCTCTTTTATTTTGCACTTTCATTTTGCTAAGAAAATGTCAACAACCGTGACGTCATGAACACAAATATTTTATGAAACGAATTAATTTAACTTATATTTGTATTGTATAGTTATTAAATCTTAAAGAGAAATGCAAATTTAACTCTTAAATAAAAAAAATACAAATTTATTTCGTGTATTAAGTATAATTTCCGGACTTAATCGTAGATATCGCTTATAGCCGAAACGCTTTCCGAATACGGCACTATCGACCGACTATTCCCGATCTCAACCTACTGCCTTAATAAGTGACTGTAGTGTAACGGTTATCAATAAAGCAATAAACCGTACCGCTGTCGTCTTGTAAAATTGAAGAAAATACGCGTTAACCAAAACTCGAACAGCAAAAGTCTTCGCTATTGTTAGAAAAACCACAAAATAAATATATTTTGATTATGTTTTGTTTTTATACAAAACCAGAAAGTTTGGCGTATTTTCCCAGTCCCTGTGATCTTTCCCCTGTGATCAGTTATTATTTAAAACAATAAGCTTTGCATTATTGGCAAAAATGTTGTAATAAATGTAATAGGCACAAATGCAGTACTTATTTACACTAATTTACACAAAAAATCACCACTATGCAAGATAGTCTTAAAACAAAAATATATACATTGATCCGTAAAATAACTTCTCCTCCCATAAGCGAAAAAAAACGCATTACATACTAGTCGCCGCACTCCAGTGCGACGCCAATAATACTTATAGTTTAAATCACAAACTTCAGGCGCCTCCATCTGCATACCACACTCTCTTCAATGATGACCCGCAATGTTTGCAATCCTTTACATACAACGATGTACCGAGAGTACAATTATTTGAAAAATTTTATTAAAAATACAAATCCTCCCTGCTCAATCGAACGATATTTCGGACTACTTTCTATAAAGCCGCGTAAATTGCCTTTGACATTAAAATTACAAATGGGAGATATACAAATATAATCATAAGAATGCTTGATAAATAAAGTAGTATAAGATATTAACTATGCAAAGTAGAGAACATTAAGTAATATGTTGTACCGTTTTATAGTGGACTAGAATTATTGTCAGCTTTGTTCGAAGTCATTAAATCGAAAGCGATTTTTATGGGAAACGGAATTTCGAGATATCTAACATGTCTGTATTATTTTTTTCCATTACCCATGAGTCACCATCGCCACGGATTTCCGGTAGAAAAAAAGATGCCATTATTTTCTGGTAAATATTTATTAAGTACTGTTTTCGCCAAAAAAAATCAATATTTAAAATTTTAAATCGCGCACAATGAAACAGGTATAATCTTTTAAAACTGATACATGCATCGAATTATAGTTATAAATAGGCAATACTATTGAAATTAACAATTGTATGTTCTGGCACTTACGCTATTACGTTGGTGTTGTAGGAGTTTATAATTACTTAACAATTATTCATAAACAATTTATGAGACTAAACCTGTATTGAAAGTATTGCATCCACTTGTGTTATTTGCCAATGTTACACATAAATTTATAAAAATGTTGAAGTATGTGTAATTACATATTTAAAGCAAACAAATCTTTGGAAGTCCAATTACAAAAATAGATCATCAAGTACTGTTGGAAAGGACAAAAGGTAAAATGGTGATTATAATTGTTCTCGGATGTACTCCTTCACGATGTTCATTTTATAACCACTTAACTAATGTTGAATTCTACCACATACCATCAATCCTGAACGGATAAAGCGTTTATTAAAGAGAATACAAAGAGCAAACGTGTTTTTCTATTCGTTCCGCTGTCTCAAACACGGAGCTAATCACAACACGAATAAGTAAATGCTGTATTTAAGAAGGTCTAAACTTCCCATATCAGCAAGTATATAAAACCCTAGTTAACGCTAGTTAGCGACATTGAAATTTGAAAACATCTTGATTGGCCGAATTATTGGCGCGTGAAATCAACCATTACTATTACACAGGCAGCAGAGGATCCAGACAGACGATTTACCTTAAAGGAGGGATTTATGATTGTCTTATTGAAATTGAAAACGGGCAACTTCATACAAGTCCATCAAATTTTCTTTTTAGTATATAGTATATAGTGCATGGATGATTTTAGTCAATAAACTTACGCCTTTGAATTGAAATCGAATGTAAACGCACCGTGTTACCAGCAATGTGCACATATCAGAGTGAGTTTTTTTCTGAAATTTTTATGCAAAGAGCATCTAATCTGCCATCCAGACAGCAGACCTTTTTTTCTAATTATAAACATCATGACACTATTGAATTTCTGGTAGCATTTTCACCATGTGAACTTTGTTTCTAGGACAAGGGGAGGACGTGCCTCTTACAAGCAACTACCACTAAATAACTATTAATAAGTGGGTTCATTGAAGGGGACACTACTATGGTCGATCGCGGGGTTTCTTTAAATGAAACAAGAGGATTTAGTTTCTCTTCTTATCGTGGGAAGTGACCGCTCAAAAATTACTGCAACAGATGAATCTCAAAACGAGGAAATTTCAAAGACCTAGATTCAAGTGATGCGCGTCATTCAGAGAATGAACACATTATATTTCTTCAAACGCGATATGAAATATGCAGGACTTTGCTAATAACTATTTACAACTTGTGCATACCTTACACATTGTCAACTTTTCATAATGAAGACCTTGATAAAAAAGACTTGAGATCAATTGTTTGCTTAAATGTTGTTTTAAACCTTCTACTTATATAAATAAACCTCTTTCAATCATTTGACTGATATTTTTTCAATATCGTCGTTATTTATACATTGCGGTGTAATCAATATCTCAAACATTGTTTATAAACTGTGTATATTAGGAGTGAATGCATTTGACAGGTCAATATCGTGTTGAACGTGTTCGATGTAAATCTATGTGTTATAGCTCATACTAGAGTTGGTTTATTGAACACAGTTAATGCCACCAGTCGATCTATTCACGTAATCGTGGTCTATGGATGCGAATTCTCTTTTGGACCGGAATATTGGATCATTTAGACCTCTAACTTCACTGAAATGAAGCAAGTTTATTTCGAATGGTTAATGATCAAAACAACGTGTTTTGCATTGCGTCAATGGCCAAGTTCCCAATGTATGAACCAACAGGTAAAATTGAACTTTGCTTTTATCTCTAAACTAAGGAAAAACATATAGTTCTGTCTGGTCTATTTCATACAATATTACTATTGTTCTGGAATGTAAACAAATAACGAGAATGAAACCTCGTTTGTTTACCTACTGATATATGTGTTCATACAGTAATGTACTGTAGATTTGATTATCAGAATAGAAACCTGTAGCATAATTGATATACTAATATCAATACAATTTACAAGGGAAGAAAATATGACCCAACTTTCGTTCATGTTTGTTCGTTTGTTATTACATGTCTTTTTGGTGTATTTATTTGGGTATCACTTTTTGGAAATTCGTTTCTTGGCATAAATTTAAGACCGTATTGTGTAATAAAAGGGATTTCTCCTGCTAGTGCAGGTGAAGGAAGTTATACTTGTGTGTATTTATATTGTTACGTGCTCAACGTTAGTGTACATACAAGAGATATTGTTAAAATCGTACCTCTGAAAGACAGTGTTATGAGAGGCATGATCGTGTTTATATTTGGCAAATACTATTCAGAGGTTGTAAATATGCTCGACCTAGAATTTTCTAAACAGGGCTTTCAATTGATTATTTGTCCACTGAGTAAGCAGAATCATAAGAAATAGAAGAAAAGTCGATCCCCACTGTTGGAGCGTTCTTACGAGCTCCCCCATAGATAACAGGTCCTGGTTCTTAGTGCCAGAAAACGGAGTCGAGAGCGTTTCAATAAGCTTTAGGCTTTCGACATAATCGACCTAAAATAAATAGGTTTAAACTCGAGATAGTATAATGCCTCGATTTTATCTTTTTTAAGCCAATCATACATAATACTAAGTGTTTCTATTTTAATAATAACTAGAAAATGCGACGATACTTCGAGAAATCAGAAACTTTTGAAGCGAGAATGCGAACATTCGATGAGAGATCAATTTCGATACACGCCAGTAAGACACATGTCAGTATTTGTGAATGAACCCTTCAAACGGATTGGCTTGTTCTAATTATCATGGTACATTTGAACGTTTAATCATTATTCTTAACTTTTGAAAATTGTTCTCGCAGCTGTAGAGACTTCGAAAGCATGTGCTAATTTCTACAATCTGCATTAACGATCTCGAAAACCATTCGTGAAAATAGAGAATTATTTAAATAAATCGCCATATAAATGCATGTCATGCAAAACAAATCGGCTGACGTTACCTTATGCTAAGATAAGGGTTGATTCTATATATATTATGTACTACTGTTTTGTTTTATAAAGTGTACCAAAGGCCGACTACAATCATTGATTCACCACACCTTTTATGAATGGTCTTTAAACTCGTATTTGAATACGCACCCGTTTTCTATGAAGGTGTATCATTTATTAGGGCTTGCATAGCTGTAAAGATATCATTGTCTCTTGAACTAAGTTAAAAAGAAACTTAAATAACGGATGCTAGCATGTGTATGTGTAGTATAAGCGAAGTGTTATATTCATTGTTTCCGCTTTTAGTTTCCTGATTTTTTATATATCTAATACCACCTTCTACATCAAAGTACGCAATTTTTTTAGTGCAAACAGAAAAGAAAACATCAATAGACATTTACCTTAATTCAATTTCGAAACCAAGATCATTTGAAATCGACATAATTTAAAACACAATTTAACGGGGAAAATAACAGCGAGTAATTCCCACTTCATCCTCAAAGAAGTGCCATTCATCAGGCAGGCAATAACATAAAACCCAGTAGATTTCATTTGCCAAAAGAGCAATCATTTTTCATCTCGATGTACCTTGCTTTTAATCGTTGCAGAATTTAGCGTAAGAATGTAATTGTGAATTCAACAAGCTACCAGGAAAGTCAAATTGCAGGATGCTATAATTTATAAAATTATAGTATATACAGTGTCCGACAAATTTCTTATTTTTCAGGTAGCCCACTGGGCTACCAATAAAAATATTTGGTAGCCCATAAAATTTTCCTACAAAATGATAAGAGGCAGGTTTTCATCTTTATTTTATTTCTTCATTTACATATATACATAATATGTATACATACGTCATATACATAATACAGCAAGTAGTCTGATGTACACAGTCAATATCGTTAATTAATGTTACAGTACAGGCACCGTGTACTTAAATGTAAATGTACCAAAGAAAATCATATACTACATGTAGATATTACATGTATGTGCACATGTATGTGTACTTAAATTCGGACAGCACGTTAAGTTGGAAACGTAAATAAAGCGTTTAGATGATCAATACGATTGACTCGTATGGTGTTGCCCTTTTTAACAACAAATACCGAGTTTCAAGAAATCAAGAGTATTAAATCATTTATTTACTTGTGTCCGACTTTAAGTTCTGTCCGAATTTACGTATTGCATCCGTATGTTACGACACTAGTGTGCAGTCAGTATACAATACAATAATTGTTTCAATAATGAAGGAACTGATACAGTGTAACGGTAACGATACAGCGTGTTTACATTATATTTTATTAAGAGGAAATGTCAATGCCAAATAATTCGCGAGATACCCCGGTACTTAAGTGGAAATTCACAACAAAACTTTTAATGAAAATTAAATGATCTCAATGTTGTACCCGCTACGAAATTTTTATTTACAAATAAATACACCCGTGCCAATTTTTGCGCGCTTTTTATCTGGACCAGGGACCTATACGTTTGTTTGGACAAAGAAATTCATTTATTAAATGTAGAATTTTGTAACCTAAAATAGCTGTACACAACGCGTGCAAACCGTCGCAGGTGATTTACGCATGTTGCAATTGAACGGTCCTGATTGGGAGCTTATTTCATCATATCTTTAAATAGAATCATATGCCGAAATTCATTTGACACTTTAGAAAATTTCAAACGTTTGTGTTTATGACTCTCATCGTCTATATTACCCTCCCATAATTTGGTTTAAAAAAATAAATTGGGCATATATTGGTTTATTGATTAACAGTCGATCAATCCAATTATTAATTGACAATGCAAACTAATTAGCAGGTGTTAACCGCGTTGTTGTTCATATTCATTTTCGGTTTCGTTACCGTTTTGAAGAATCCGCTATTGTTTTGATTTATTTAATGTTCGGCGTCCTTGGATATTTAACGACATCAAAAACGTTGTCGCTCTTACTCATTGTTGCGGTATACAAAAAATTCCAAACTGCGAAATGATGTTGCCAACTATCCAACCGGCTCTCATTATATTATTAGCAGACGACAAATGTTGATTCTGATTGAATGATTAAATTACACTGTTACTGTTTACGACAATACCGCAAGTGATCGGTGACTGATAAGATAATTCATTGCACTTTGTTATCGGATTATAAGCAATACACGGTGAAGAAACACATGGTCAGCGTGTTTATTCTACGTATGTCTGTCAATTAAACGGGCAACCGCTCTTATAGATTTATAGTAGCCCGGTGGGCGTCAGCTTGAAAATTTCAGTAGCCCGATGAAAAATTTCGGTAGCCCCGGGCTCCGGGCAATGGATTTGTCGGACACTGGTATATATTTTTTAATGTGAAGTTATGAACTTCAAACTTTTAATATGTTTTGTAAAGAGTGTGTCTTCCATTTCCACTGCTTGCTTTAACACACGCACAACCCAAATGGTATCAATAAAAGATTTTTTGCAGAATGTGTTGGGATATCTTTTTGTAGTAGTTTTAAACCTAAGAAGTAACAAGTATGCCAACGGATTTTTATTCTTACAATTTCACTACTTAAGCTTGTTTAATCCAGCAACCGTCTTGAACCCAAATTTAGTGTAAGTCTTCCTTCACTTGAGAAATCAACTTGGGTAAGAACTTATGTTCCCACTGTGGTATCAAGAAACAAGTACAATGAAAGAGTAGATCTATTCGTTCTGGAAATATTCTATGATACAACATAAATACTTATGTCATATAAGATTATCAAGCATCCTTACATCCATTTATAATTTATTTCATGCATTTATCTGAAATAGGAACAACTGCAGTTAGTAAGCTACTTAGCAATATTAGCAATATTAGCTCAGTCAGTCAAAAGTCTTCTTTTTTAAGAATAGTTTTGTTTGGAGGAAGATACGTTATATAAGTTCTTAAATATATGCAAGCTGAAATCTAGCTTTTATAATTTAATGTTACGAAGTATTTGTTTATTCGAGATAGAAATATATATTTCTATATGATGATTTAATTACAAATCATTATTCTAGACTTAGGAAAAGCTTTCAAAACGTTCTAACTGGAGATCAAATAGGCGATAAACCTCTTTAATC